>NW_022436954.1:33381058-33509745 GCF_009761245.1 Sapajus apella
GTGTGTGTGTGTGTGTGTGTGTGTGTGTGTGTGTGTGTGTGTGTTGGGGTTTACTCCATACAAATACCCAGAGTCCTTCCTTCCTCTTATTCCTCCCACCTCAGCCCAAAGTGCTGGGATTACAGGCATGAGCCACCACGTCCGGCCACAAGATTCTTAATGTCTTCGAACTTGAGTTTTCCCATCAATAAGGAGGAAATTAATAAATCATTTCTCTCTTGGAATTATTGTGAGAAATATCTGAGATAATACTGATGTATCTGTTTCTAGCAATGGGGTTTCCAGTTCTGGCTGCATCTCAGACTCACCTCAGGATTGCGATAGTCTTTGTTGTAATAACATATGCCTAAGTCCCATCTTTGGTGGTTCTTATTCAGTAGCTCTGGGGTGGCAGTCTGCACCTATATTTTCACAAAGCCTTGCAGGTGGTTCTAGTCACCATGACACTGACTTCCCAGTTGAAAGCCACTGTTTTATTGGTTCATGGGCCAGCAAACACTTTCAAGTAAGCAAATATCTTAGTCTTTGCATGTCATGTAATCTCTGCTGCTACTATTCAACTCAAATTTTGTGTAAAAAAGGACATAGATAATATGTAAATTCATGAGCTTTGGCTAATTTCAATAAAACCTATTTATGAATGGTGAAATTTTAAATATCATAATTTTTACATCATGAAATATTACTCTTCATTGTATTTTAAAAATTCCTTATGAATGTAAAAACAATTTCTAGCTTATGGGTGATACAAAAATAAGTTTCTAGGCCAAATTTAGCCTACAGGACATCGTTTGCTTACCGTGCAGGAGAGCAGACTCTCCTTAGCTTACACACGCAGGATCATCTAGAGAGTTTGATAAACATAGATTGTTGGGCCCAACCCCCAGAGTTTCTAACTCAGTAGGTCTGTAATGTGGCAGAGAATTTGCATTTTTAACAAATTCCTATGGAACAATGATGTGGCTGATGTGGGGACTGCATTTTGAGAATCATTGATTTAGAGAAATACTCAGACAACTGGTTCTTCAGATTGTCTCACTTTAATTTGCAATATAACATGATATTTAAATCACTTTCCATTTATGAGTTTTGAAAAACTATTTGTGCACTGTGTTTATATCCTTTAAGAAGTACCTGAAAAAAAGACGATTTCTATTATTTTAACTGTTGAGTATAGATAATAAATTATATGAGTTGGAAGCATGGTCATTGGAGAAAAATCAGACTAGGCATAAATCCTCACACCTCCTTCAGTTGTATAACCTTGGGTAAGTATGTCCTCTGTGTCTCAGTTGCCTCACTTCATATGTAGAATACAGGTATAATAATACGTAGATTGTAGGATTGTTGCCAGGATCAAATGAGTAAGAAAAACTGTCAGAATAATGCCTGGCCCATAGTGAACATTCAAGAAATGTTAGTCATTACTATGTCAAAGGTAAGTTATGGCAGTAAAGGTATTTTTAATAAGAGGGATCTACTCAATTGAAGGCCTACATAGAGGTGAACCAAGGATGTAATATGCCAGGAGGGCAAAAACCTTTCTATATAACGTTTGATCCATTTTTAGATATGCAGCAATTATCTATTCTAGGCCCACAATAATTAATGCACCTGACTAATAATTTTTAGTCTAAATGTTTTGTTTTGTTTACTTAAAGTAAATGTCACTGAATTCTCAAGATAACATTCATAATAAAACAAAGTACCTATAAGTTAGCTTAATTTAAAAACCTCTAGATTCTTAAATCTCATGACTTTCTTTATTCACTATATAATTATTGAGCATCTGGTAGCAAGATAGTGTGCAAAGAACCAGCGATAAAGCACAGTGATCAATGAGACAGTGCAGTGCTCCAACTCACGGAAGACAAACATCAAGCAAATCATAACTCAAACAATTAATTCCTTCCAACCGTAGTAAGTATGAAGCAGAAGCGCAAAGTTTCATGAAGAGACATCACTAAAAGAATTATTCTAGCTGAGCACAGCGGCTCACGCCTATAATCCCAGCACTTTGGGAGGCAAGGCGGGTGTATCACAAGGTCAAGAGACCGAGACCATCCCAGTCAACATGGTGAAACCCCATCTCTATTAAAAATACAAAATTAGCTGGGCATGGTGGCACACGCCTGTAATCCCAGCTACTCGGGAAGCTGACGCAGGACAATTGCTTGAACCCAGGAGGCGGAGGTTGCAGTGAGCCGAGATCACGCCATTGCACTCCAGCCTGGGTAACAAGAGTGAAACTCCATCTCAAAAAAAAAAAAAAAAAATTATTCTAATCTTAAGAAGTGAGAATCACAAAGAAAGTTTCCCTAAGGAAGACATCTGTGATGGTTAACACTCGGTGTCAACTTGATTGGATTGAAGGATGCATTATTGATCCTGGGTGTGTCTGTGAGGGTGTTGCCAAATGAGATTAGCATTTGAGTGGTGGGGTGAGGAGGACAGACCCACCCTTAGGGTGGGCACCATCTAATCAGCCACTATTGAATATAAAGCAAGCAGAAAAACATGAAGAGGTGAAATGGGCCTACCCTCCCAGCCTACATCTTTCTCCTGTGCTGGATGTTTTCTGCTCTTGAACATCGGACTCCAGGTTTTTCTGTTTTGGAACTCAGACTGGCTCTCCTTGCTCCTCAGCTTGCAGACAGCCTATTGTGGGACCTCGTGATTGTGTAAGTTAATAAACTTCTTATTAGTGCTGTCCCTCTAAGAGAACCCTGATGAACCCATCTCTATCTAATCTGAGATTTGCTGATTGCTTAGAATTTCAGAAATATTCACTAAAATAAGGATCGGTAGTTCTGGAAGCATCTGACAAAATCTATAGGGGACATGTAATTTTTTATTTTCAAAGTGGGTATAAAAGAAAGGATCATGTATCCTGCTTATCAAAAGTATTATGAAGTCATTCATTTGTAAATCAGAGAAAGGAATTCAAGAAGGAGTTTCCAATGGCAAACATACATAGTCTTTAAATTCCATTGAAAATTATCATAGCCATTAAGAGATAATTTTTACCAAACCTGACTCTTGTGCTGTCATTGATAAGCAAGTTTTCAACTCATACTAATTTCTACAGATCAACATTGAGCCCGGCATTTTATCTAGTAATTAATACTTGACTATGTTCTAATAAAGATTACATAAATGCCCCAAAATGCTATAAATGTTTTGGTTTTCTTGATGTATTTTCCCACAATGTGATAAAATGCACAGAAATAATCAATAGGGCAATAGCTGTGCCTAATATCTGCCTCCTTCTTTTCTCCAATGTTAACCTGAGAAACTTTAGGTATATGCTATAGGTACAGGTATTACTTATATGCAATAGAGAGAATAATGATCCCCCAAAGATGTTCACCTCCTTATTCCTGGAACCTTTGAATATATTATATTGCATGGCAAGAAGGAGATTAAGGTGGCAGATGAAATTAAGGTTGCTCATCAGCCAATTTTAAGATTGGGAGATTATCCTGAATTACCTGGGTGAGCCCAATACGGGAGAGAGAGAGACAGAAGAGTCAATGTCAGAGTGATGTATTTTGAGACAGGCTCCCACCACCATTGCTGGCTTTGAAGATGAAAGGGAGGCATGAGCCTACGAGTGCCTCTAGAACTTGAAAAGAGAAAAAATGGATTCTCCTCTAAAAGCTTCCAAAAATGAACACAGCTCTGATGACACCTTGATTGTAGCCCAGTGATACCCATTTCAGGCTTCTGACCTCCAGAACTGTAAGATGGTAAAGCTGAGTTGTTTTAAGACACCAAATGTATGGTAATTACAATATCAATAGGAAACTAATACAACATACCATTCGAACCAAATGTTTAAAGAAATGAAGCACTCTAAATGTTGAGAGAATAGTGCTTCTTTTATAAAAACAACAAATCTTCAGAACATTTCAAGGGCTACTTTAATTGGTAGCTCTGATTCTTGACAAGAAATAATTCTACAGAACTCAGCCCACCAGGTTGGCTTTCTCCTCTAGACCCACTGAGCATGTATTTTATCTGCCAATGTAAAGACAAGAACAGAGAGAATGTTTTATCTTTAGTGTCTCCTACGAGTAGACACTGAATAAAGGTTAGTTAAACATGTGGGTTTATTTATTAAAAGACCCTTTGACATCCCAGCTGACTATATAGGAAACAGATATTGTAAATCATCACATCTAAAGTGAAACTCCTGATTCCTCTAACCAACTTCGCTTCTTGCCTAATTATCTACAATTCATGTTAGGTCTGAAAGTAAGAATTATCCTTGCCCCTTATTTTCCCTTTCACTTCATCACGAAATATTTAATTAATTAAAAAATAATCTGTCAAGGACCATCCATGTGGCTTGTCACAGATGGAATTAACAGTAAGTGCATGGTTGATCTTCAAAATGATTTCACATCAAATCATTCCTCACAACCTCCACTTCCATGGCAGCATATGCATGGCACCATGTTTAAATCAGAACATTGCAATAGCCTCCTAACTTGTCTCCTGATTTTATTCTTGGCCCCCTATAATTCATTTTCCCCATAGCAGCCAGAATGACTTTCTTAAAAATACCAGGTTATGCCACGTAATTTTGCTTATAACATTCCAATGGCTTAATAACATAGTGAAAAAAAAACCATTCTCTGTACTATGATCATGGCCCCTACATAATTTCTCTGTCACCTCTCATTTCTGACCTAAGTTCTGTCCATTCCAGTCAAGTTGACGTCCTTGTTCCTTGAGCATAATCAACATGTTCTCACCCCAGGACATTTGCCTTGCCATTTTTTCGCTGAAAAATACTTATCAGTTTCACATGCTGCGCTCCCTCACATCACTCAGGCTTCAGCTCACCCTATGATCACCACCTTCAAAGTCTTCTCACTTTATCAAGTATTTTGATGAACTTAAGGTACTTTAGACTTACAGCATATTATGAACACAATAGTTTAAACATTTTGATTAGTTTGACATAACTTTCCCTAGATAACCAATGTTGACACATTTTTTTCTAAATGTTTAGCATGCTTGTGATTACTAGCCTACTCTGGAATTTTGTTGAAGCTGGACATCAGGTTTACTTATTACATTTTTCACTATTTTCACCTGTTCTGCTTTCAATCAAGTGAAACCTCTGCCGGTCTGTAGTGTGGTGGCAGTTCCTCAATAAATCATGATTTCTCCAAAATTAGCATTGTAATACTGAGATCTTAATTCAAAGTTTATTGTTACACTAAAATGCAATACATTTGTGCCTTTAAATCTGAGTGACCATGTTATTTGCTTAATATATTCTCACGTACACTGAGTTTTATTAAGGGCAATTAAAAATAAGGGTATTTGGGTAGAAACAGAATTGTATGTTGTCCAGAGACTTTGAAGGAGAAAAATGTTCTTTGGAATTTTTAAGTCAGCCTTACTGGCTTGACCACCTTTGTATTGGCCTGGGGACTGCCTTTTTGTTCTTGGGTGATACTGTTACATTGCTGGTAAAGGCTTACATGTGTTGTATTTGTGGCCAAATGTTATTTTGCAACATTCTGAATTTTATTTTATTCGGAGCATTTCAGAGTTTTAAATTGTGATTATCGTGTCATCAAATTACTTACCTTCCTAAAGTGTACTATGTGAAATATGTGTAAACTTGGTGTTTATCTACACTCCAACACAGTAATATATTGGGATGGGAAATGCTTCCTCCTCCCAGTTGAGCTTTAGATATCCTGTTATCAATGCCTGTGATGCAGACAAACATTATGATATTAACCTACTCTCTGCTCTGGTACCCTACATTAATATTAGTCTTCCTTATAGTAGACTTGTGCCATCAAGGAACCCAAGCTGCTAGATTTCCCAGATCCATTACAGCTGTCAACTCTTTCTTTAGATTAATTGTTCTCACACTTCACTTCAGTTAGCAAATGGTTTCCTTTACACATTCAACAAACATTTACCGTGTACCTAGGTCAGACACTAGCTAGATATGAGAAGTATAAATGTGAATAAAATTACATTGATGATAGGATAAGTAATAGTATTGAGGGGAGCATAAGCAAAAACAGTGCTAGTAAAAGCAATAGGGTAGCCTACAAAGTTCTTAGAATGGAGGAATGTATCCACTGATAACTAACTTGAAGTTATTTATTTTATATCTGTAGGAAAAATATCTGTCTTGTTTCTGAGTGGATGTCAATTCATCAGAATGTAATGTTAGGTGTTTCTCTATCCATTCAGGGAGGGGATATTGGCCCTCCTGTTTCAAAATACCTTATTAATTTACAATCATTATCTAATTTCATTCTTATGTCAACAAAATAAGGTACTTACTATAATTATTCCTATTTTTTACAGATAAGGACATTGATGCTAATAGTCACATTATTAGCATCCTAGTCACATTATCCTAAGGACTATAGTTTCTCATAATAAAGTTAAAAATAAATAAGCTAATTTTCCAGTATAATCCCTTAACATTATACCATTTTCACCAAGCAATGAAATTATGATTTCACTGGCCAGATAATAACTTACAAAGTCATTATTTTTATTAGTTTTTCCCTTTAGCATGCAATCTTCATCCATTTTGACCCTTAGCCTCTTTGAATTGGTTTGTGCCAATCATATACATATCCCCTATGATACATATATGTAACACACACAGATATATTCCTTTGTCTTAATTTACATTTCCTTGAAAGAAAAGCCTAAAACATGGGCTTTTGTACAGATATTTCAGTTTGAGAACAAGAGTAAAGTACCAGTGGGCGTGCATCAAGGAGGGAAAAATGATCCAAAGGGTAAGTTGCAAGCCTAACCCAGCATGGGTAGTTGAGACTTGATTCTGTTAGAAAGCTCTAAGGATTACATATAGAATGTACTTCAGAATTAGCTGTCCCAGGATAAGAAAAGTAGTGGTATTAATTCACCAGATTCTGTTTCTCACTAGTCAAAAGTTGACCTGTAACTACCTTGTATTTATTTGCAAATGCATCAAAATGGCTGAATAAAAGCCTGGAAGCAGAAAAAGAGAGATACAGAGTACAAACGAGGTGAGATGTTATAAGTTTACAGCTGTGCACACCTGGATGCCACAGCAAAGGCTGGAATAAACAGGTAAGCTGAGAGAGTATGGGGGATGGATACAGTTATCCAATATATACTTCTTTTGTCTTGACTTAAAATCTCAGCTCATCTCAGCTTTTCCTATGTAGTCACCTTGATATGTTCAAATGCTTATAGAATTTATTAATCTCCATAGTTTTTATGATAGAAACAATAATTACATACTATTTAATAACTATACTGCTTATTTGCTTCATTAATAAAAACACTACTTGGCCAGGCATGGTGGCAAACGCCTGTAATCCCAGCACTTTGGGAGGCCGAGGTGGGCAAATCATGAGGTCAGGAGTTCAAGACCAGCCTGACCAATATGTCAAAATCCCATCACTACTAAAAACACAGAAAATTAGCCAGGCGTGGTGGCATGCTCCTGTAATCCCAGCTACTCAGGAGGCTGAGAGGCAGGAGAATTGCTTGAATCCAGGAGGCAGGGGTTGCAGTGAGTCAAGATCGTGCCACTGCACTCCAGCCTGGCGACAGAGCAGGACTCCATCTCAAAAAGAGAAAAATAATAAATAAATAAATAAAAACACTACTTCATTTCTAGTCCATCCCCAGGAACCACATTGTTTTTACAGTCTCTTGACAGTGGCAAGTGAGACAGTAGTGACAGGACATGATTGCAGGTATTTTTCCTCCCCTGGAGAGTTTGTGATTCCTCACACATCTGGTGCAGTGAGTTACAACTACCACCTTAAGATTCCATGTTTCCCTTCTTTCTCAATCAGAAAATTCTTATAATCTTAAGCTGTAATTTTCTGTTTTCCATTAATAGCAAAGCAAATTTGTTTGTGAGATCTACTGATGAATATTTAAGTATTCACTAGGCTGCCTTGTTTTCAATTTCTTAATTCTTTTCTCCATCACTGCCATTCAGTTGGAAAATTCCAATTATATTTGTCTTATCAACACTTCACTGATCTTTTTCTTCCTCTTTTTCAACTGTCAGTTGTCAACTGTCAACTGACTACACTCTCTTTCTTGAACTGTTAATTCAGCTTATCTTTACTTTGCATTTTAATGTTACTTTTTTGTTTATCAGAACATATTTAGTCATGGTTTTCCATTTTCTAGTTGCAGTAGATATTTGCTTCTGTGGTTTGAAAATAACTCTTCCTCCATTCTTCTGGTCACCACATACCCATTACTTTAGTGAAATATTTTCCCCATCTCTCCACTTACAGATTTCACATGGGAGCTAACAATCATAGAATCAAATTCTTATGGCCAAAGGAACAGACATATGACCCATTTGCACAGCATTTCTTCTCCAGGACAGACTATATTGGTGCCAGTGAGAAATATGATCCCAGCAAGATCAACCGGTTTTTCCATGCCCCCACCCCACATTAAAACACTAGTGGCCATGAATTCACTTTCATAATAACAGGAGACCTGGGAGACATAAAGTAACATACAGAGAAAATTAAAGATGAGAAAGAATGGGCAGTGACTGAGAAAAATTGAATGGTATTTGGTTCTACTGGGGAGATGTATGGGTTCCCAAAATAAAATCACAAATAGGGCAAAAATACAACCAATAAATTTAACTTTATTTAATTACTCGAAGGTGAGTTTCTGTTTCTCACAATCAGAGTTCTGACTACCTCACTAAACATATAAACCATCCAAATTGTAAGGGTTAAAGGCCTGTTAAAGCGTTCAGCTCCTATATTGCAAACATTTAGTACTCTCCATTTGGAAGCTTTAAATGTCTGCTTTTACTGAGGAATAAAAATAGTTATTTTATTCTAGGAACACATAAAGCTTTGGAGAATTAGAAAGTGCTTTGATCCCCCATGCCTAGGGTCATCTGTGCAAATGGAATAGTGAGAACTGCATCTTTGGCGGCGTGTACTCTCTAATCCCCCAGAAACTACCTGTCTTCATCTCTCTCCCCAGAAACTCATCTTTGCAGCAGAGGAGGCTTCCATCTCCCTTTTTGGTCTCGAAGCAGCTACTTTAATGTCTTTTTTTCCTTCGAGAGCAGTATTTCTATTCTTCTTCTCTGGGGCTATAAGCCTTACCCTCATCTTAATAGTAGAAGGGCTTCAGGAAAACACACACACACACACACACACACACACACACACACACCCCCACCCACCCACCCAAGAAGGGGCCATCTAGTGGACAATATGTCAGAAATATCATTTCTTTACATTTGGAAATCCACTAATAGGTTAATATTATTTCTACTGATTAATGCAAAGTACCTAATGATGATTTCGATTTAAAAAAATATTTCATGCCATTAAATAGTCACTTCTGGGTAAAAAGAAAAGAAACATGTAGATATGCCAGGACAGAAGATTACTTCCTTGACATGATAGTTTTTTTAAAAAAAATCAACTGCCAACATCATACTTAATTGTGAAATACTATAGTCGTTCCCATTAAAATCAGGAACAAGACAAAGACATCATTATTTTTTAACAATGTCTTGAAGTTCTTTCCAAAACAATAAGGCAAGAGACAGAAATAAGAGATACAACTATTGGATATGAAACAAAATTAGCATTAGTTGCAGGGGGTAGAATTGTGTAACGTAAATGGAAGATGGACAACGTTTTAGATTGAATTCACCTGCTTATGAACAGTGGTTGTATTCTACATTAATATTAAACATGTAGATGTTTTACTATCCTTGAACTACAGTAACTGAGTGTATTAAGCCATTCTTGAATTGCCATAAGGAAATACCTTAGACTGGGTGGTTTATAAGAAAAGAGGTTTAATTGGTTCATGGTTCTACAGGTGGTACAAGAAGCATGGCAACATTTGCTTCTGGGGAGGCCTCAAGGAGCTTTTACTCACGGCAGAAGATGAAGCAGGAGCAGGCACCTCACGTAACAAAAGCAGGAGCAAGAGAGAGAGAGAGAGTGGCATGGGGAGGAGGTGCCACACATCTTTAAATGACCAGATCTTGTGAGAACTCACTATCGTGAAGACAGCACCAAACCATGAGGGATCTATCCCTATAATCCAGTCACCTCCCAACCAGGCCCCACCTCCAGCACCGGGAATTAAAATTCAACATGAGATTTGGATGGGGACAAATACCTAAACTGTATCACTGACATGTGTTCAAAATTTTTCAGTTAAACATTCTAAACTTCAAATCACACCATTATGGTAAAACAACCTATTATTTGTGCACATATTCCTGTCTAGGAATATCACTGTGTGAATCTACATGAAGAAAATTGTGAACTGGGTGTGGTGGCTCACACCTGTAATTCTAGCACTTTGGGAAACTGAGGCAAGAGGATCACTTGGGACCAGGAGTTTGAGACCAGCCTGGGCAACACAGTAAGGTCCCATCTATAAAATTTTTTTTTTAATTAATTGGGCATGGTGACACATACCTGTAATTTCAGCTACTTGGGAGACTGAGGCAGAAGGCTCACTGAGCCCAGGAGTTTGATGTTGCAGTAAGCTATTAGCATGCCACTGCACTCCCAGCCTGGGTGACACAGTGAGACTCTCTCTCTTAAAAAAAAAAGGGGGAGGAAAGAAAATTATAAAATGTATATATGATTTGGGATGGGCTAGGTTATATCATGGTGACAAATAATCTGCTCAAATAACCTTGGTTTATTTCTCAGTCTTGTTACATATCCTTGGTCAGCTGGAACAGAACTCTGTTCCATATGCTGCCTCATTCAGGTCCCAGATATTGATATGCTCTGCATCTCTGGCAAGGAAAAATGAAGTTGGAAGATTCCATAACAGGGTCCTGTACCATTTCTGCTTACATTTCATTGGCCAAAGCAAGGCACATCCCATGCCTAATCTCAAAGAGATTTATGTAGTATAATATGAACCACAATCTAACTGAAAAATAAAGTGGCTAATTGCAATACCCAATCTAAAGCTTAAGAATTCAGATGCCAGAAACAGTACCTGAGTTCAAATTCTGGCTCTTAAAATTGCTGCTAAATATCCTTGCTATAATTATATCTCCTCATTGGAAAAGTAAAAACAATAATAGTATATTTCCTGTCAGATTATGTTAAAGTTAATGCATTTATGAAAAATATTTATTGAGCAACATTTTGTAACAAGAATATATGATTCTGGGTGCCTGGATATATCAGTCAACAAAATGGACACATATCTCTGTCTTTGGGAAGCATGCTCTTGAGAGGGAAGGGAAATAAACCATAAAAAAAACTGTTAGAAAATTGCACAGAATTCTTGGATAGCCTTTCAGGTTACTGTAAATATTTTGACTTTACTGTGAGCAGATGGGAAACCACAGGACACTTTTCCCATAGGAATGACATTATCTGAGTCACTTATTAAAATGATCCTTCTAGCTATTCTGTTGGAAAAAGACCCTAGTGGAGCAAAGGTCAAAGCAAGGAGATCCTAAGGAGGCTATTACATATGACAAATGGTTTGGACCAATATGGTAGCAATGAAGTTTCTGAGAATTGCATCCAGCACCGAATATATCTAAAGTATTCAGATAGATATTCTGATGTTAATATGTATCCTTGATGTATTTTGAAAGTGGAGTTATTGATCAACTGTATGCAGAGTATGAGAGATAGAGAAAAGTCAATTAGGAATTCAGACTACAAGGTTTTTAAACTGAGCCATTAATTTAGATGGGGAAGGGAACAGAGAAGTCCAGTTTGGGATATGTCAAACCTTTAATGCTTGTTAGACATCAAACAGGAAGTGTTGAGTAGGGAGATGATACATTTAATAGAATTCAGGAGGGCACTTATAACTGGAAAAGTAAATGTGGATGTACTCACAGAATGCATTTAAAGTCTTGGAACTCAATCAAATCACCAATGAAGTGAGTGTATTTGTTTTTAAAATGAGTTAGTAAGCAGGAATGACTTAGAATCATAGAAATTAATAAACACTCAGTAAATGTGAATTATTATTATGTTTTTTGAAGAGATATTGTTTCAAAATTCTTAGTTCTTATCAAATTCCAATTAACTACTGATGTCATCTCAACAAAATTCCTTTTGTCAAGGAAATGAGTTTACAAGACTATTCTAAAGTTTGTCTGGAAAAGAAATCAACAGTTAGGCATAATGATATCAGAGACAGAGTTTGAGCATAATAAACATGCACCTCTGATATTACCCAGGTTGGACAATTTTACTAAGTGTGGAACTGTTTCAAGAGATAAAAATAAAATAAAAGGAACACAATACATATCCCCCAAACATAGCATCTATGTTTTTATCTGTATCTACATATAAACTGATGTATTTAAAAATAAGTTGCAGATGAGCATCTTGGCTCATGTCTGTAATTCACAGCAGTTTCAGAGGCAGAGGTGGGCAGAACACTTTAAGCTCAGGAGATCGAGACCAACCTGGGCAACATGACAAAAGCCTGTCTCTACAAAGAACTTTTTAAAAATTAGCTGGGCGTGGTGGTGTGCACCTGTAGCCCCAGCTACTTGGGAGGCTGAAGTGGGAGGGTCACATGAGCCCGAGGTTGGTGGAGGCTGCAGTGAGCCATGATCACGCCACTGCATTCCAGCCTGGGTGGCAGAGTGAGACCCTGTTTCAAAAAATAAATAAAGTAAAAATAAAATTTAAAATGTTCAAAGAGTTTTAAAATATGACATAAAATACTAGAACTTTTAAATAAATATCCATCTACTTTTTGGATAACGTATATTCTGTGCATCTAACAATGAAGGAGTAAAATATGGAAACATTTAATGACATAAAACTTTACTGTATATCATAAACATCACAAAAAGCAAATGGCAATTTGGAATATTTTAAAAGATAGGATCGAGAGTATGTTATATTAACATAACAAAACTTATTGTAAATCTTTAAGAAAATGAAACTTAATAGTCTACAAGAGAAATGGAAAAAGGCATGAGCAGATAATTCATGACATTAAAAACATACACACCTACAGTAATATAAATGTTAAAATTTTCTAATAAATGCAAAATTTCAAAAATACTCAAGATTTCTAAAAATTTTGAATGTTTGCAAATTTATAGTGAAGCAAATATTATCTTACATTCCCAGAATAAATTATATTCATACAAGCTTTCTAGAATGCAATTGGCAAAACGAATTTAGAGATCTAAAAGACACATATGCTTTAACCAACTAATTACACTCTTTGGAATTTATCCTAAGAATGTATCAAAAATGAAAATTATAATTCTACACTAAAGAGTTTTTACTGCATGTTGTATTTATAACAGTGCACATTATAAAGCAATATAAGCCTTAAACAATAGAAACTTGTTTAAGTAATGATCAATACAAACAATGCTAATAGTAAATGGCCATTAAAAATGATATTTTCATATTTTAATGAAATAAAATTCTATCCCTATAATATTATGTGGAAGGAGCAGTGTTCAAAACTTCAAATAGAGTATAAGTTTCCTATCTATAGCTACATATATAACATTTATCTACAGATCTATTCATATTCATATGTATGACAATATAATGTTATTTCTGTGTGGTGATATAATTACGGTTTTTTTCTCTATATTTATCCATTATGTATTTTTAAATGTCTTGGATTGCATATGTATTAATTTCATCATAAAATGAAGTGTATGCAATATATAATAAAACATATGAAAAGAATCCATATAATTAGAACTATATATTTATATCTGTGTGTTCTTACACTATATCAAGTATATAAATATTTGAAATAGTAGAGAAAGTTTCTAACTTGCAGAAAATTCAATGCCAAAAGGGCGTTCTTTTACTAGATGCTAGTCATTAACCATTGCCATTCCCACAAGAATTATTCTAAAGTTTTTAATTTTTTTAAATCTACACATACTTGCGGCCTGTTGACTCCCATTTCACTACATATAGGTGACTTGGCTTTACATATCACTGATAAACTCAAGATTGTATTTAACCAAGAACACTCCTTAAATATGAACATTAATGTTAGTCAATCATGCATGTGTATAATTCCCTCTTTATTTTGAATGTCAAATAAAGCAGTACTTCCGAGGCATCTTACATTTTTACTTACTAAATCTTGCAATCCTACAGCTCTCTCATTTCTCCCCACCCCACCTCCTTTTCCCCTTGTGAAGTCCTATACATGTTTTTAAACCAACTAAAATTACATCCTTTTTTGAATTATTCCTTGAAACCCACCTATAACATTGCTTCTGTGATGTCATCACTTGATGAATATGTCCCTTTGAACTAACTAAGTCCATTTAAACCTTTGAATTACTTGTTAGTTGCTTGTATGTTTATCTACCCAAAACTACTGTTGGTCTTGAATAAAAATATTACATCCCATTTGTCTTTGGATTCCCAAAAGGAAATAGAGCATCTTCCTTCTTTGTGTAGATGCTTGGTAATTATAAATTAAAGGCAGCAGAATGTGTTAGATAGAAAAATCTGACCTCTGACATCTGACTAGATTCTATGAGTCAGGGTTCAGAACTTGTTTTGCTATTATACCATGGTGCTAGATTTATAAAATAATTCCTCAGGCTCCCATATTTGAATTTTCAATAAAAGTGCCCATACACCTACCTTACAGCTACCTTAGTCTTCACTGATTTATTTTTATTGAGGATAAAGCTAGATAAAATTAATAAGTGGTAGCAAATTCTAAAAGTCAATAATACTAAAACACCTCTTCAGTATCCTCAATCATAGTTTAATACTGCTTTTTTATGTTGAATTTCTGAATAGTTTATCCTTTACAAAGGTCAGAATATTCATACCAATAGCAATGGCAAGAACATAATGGAAGAATTAATGAAAGTGTTCTTTTCAATTTATTTGGCAATATGAATTAAAACTGACCACACTTCTTAACAAAGTATCTTAAGTAATTAATATAATTGGATACTTGAGCTAGTGCACCTTGGAAAGATTGTGCTTAATTTCTTTAGAATTTAAATTTTTAAAGTTGTCTATTGAAAGACATTCAGTGTAGAATTGTATATTGAAGTTCACATTTGGATTACTATCACTAGCCATTGTGCCATCTATTCTGTATTCAACCAAGTGTTAGGGTAAGAGAGAGAGAGAGTGTGTGTGTGTGTGACAGAGAGAGAGCACATATCTATGTGTATATTAAATAAAGGAGTAACAGCTCACATTTAGAGTTGGGTTGGGGAAAAGGAAAGTGCATAGTATATATTCTTTTCCATATAGTTTTAGATTTGAAAGACTTTCTTGTTTGTTTAAGCCTGAAATCCCTGCTTCAGAACTTTAAAAGGATCTTTTTCTTCCCCAAGCATATTCATAAAAGCATAAATCAAAGACATAAAATGTAGAATTAGAGAGATGAAAAGCATTTCTATATCAGCATTCCTCGGCATATTTTTTAGGAATTTCTTGAGAAAAAGAATTGTATGTCCAGATGAATTAATTAAATGCAGTGTACACTATCCTCACTTTAAGAAACACCATAAAGATTTAAAGACTTGGATAAATTCTGTAATTAAGAAACCAACTTAACTTTGATTAACCCAGAAATTCACAAAATTAATTGGCTAACAGAATATTTTTATTACATATCACTTGTTGGACAATATTTAGGTTCTCCACTTTATTTTAAAATTATCTATATTTGCAAATATTTTATAAGGATTAAATATTATTCCAGTTATTTTCTAACTTTAATGAATTTAAGAACTTTCAAAGCCTTTTTTTTTTTTTTTTTTTTTTTTACCAGCTGAGTAAATGAGAGCTAGATTAGTGAGGTTGGCTATATTAATCTTCACTAAGCTTGATGGGAAAATCATCCTCCTGTGGCAGATATGGCTTATCATCATAAGTAAACAACTAACGTTTTCTCTAATAAACAGTGTAACAAATGTAGTTTTCCATAACAAACATGTTATGTTCTATGGACTGAATGGTTGTGTCTTCCTAAAATTCATATATGCAAACCCAGATCTTCAATGTGATGATATTTGGAGGTGGGACCTTTGGAAGATAATTAGTCAATAATAATTGAGCTCTCATGAATATAAGACCTAAGTGGCTGCCACACAGGAGACATATATAAGCATCATAATATAAAAATAGTATGTCTAGTATTGACTAAAAATATATGCTGTACTAAATGCACTACATGGGTCATCTCAACCATGCTCCACAGCAATCCTATCAATGTGGTTAAAGAACTTTCTCATGGTCCCACAACTAGCCTTGTCCCTTAATCATCAGGGTAAACTACCTAATATGTTCCATACTTACATTATTGCATTACCATGGACATAGATGGACAGGTGAAAGACATGAATGTTTCAAGTATAAGCCGCAAATCCAAAGGTGGTACAAAGTGAATCTAAATTCAAAAGATTGTGTATTTTTGCTTCTGCTTCTTTTTTTTTTCTCTTTTTTTTTCTTTTTGAGAAAGGGTATTACTATTTCACCCAGATTGCCAAGTTGGAGTAGTACAGTAGCACGATCTCAGCTCACTGCAACCTCCATTTCCTGGGCTCAAGTGATTTTCCAGTCTCAGCCTCCTAAGTAACTGGGACTACAGGCATGAGACACCACAGCTCGGCTAATTTTTGTATTTTTCACAGAGATGGAGTTTTACCATATTGCCCAGGAAGGTTGTATTTTTGCTTCTAATTTGAGCCACTCCACTTAATATGTTCCAACATTAGTATTAATATGGGAGGGAGGAATTACCCTGAGCAACCTGAAGGAAGCTGGCTAGTACATATCTTATGCCATTAAAATAATTTTTATTTCATACATTTGTTGTACTGGACCGAGCGTAGAAAGTTAGCACCAAGACAAAAGTATGCCAGATTGCAGGGTCATTTATTATGCCGGCAACCACAGAAGACTCACATCTCTCCAACTTGTGGTGTCGCAAGGAGGGTGCCAAGACTTTTTATACCCGAAAAACCACCTTGGGAGTGGGGATGAGGAGCGGCGATGGGGGTGAAAAGGTTTCAGACATTCCAAGGGCCAGGGGATTCTGTAATTCACCTCCTGGGTGGAGACGAGGGTGGGGGTCTCTGGACATTCCAAGGGCCAGGGGACTTTTGTCATTCTGTTTGTTACTTCAGTGGTTTACAGAAGTCAAGATAAGCATTTGTTTACACACAGATCTTAGTTATCCTGGGCTGCTTATTTTAGTTATTACCGGTAAGCAACGGCTAGCAATTCTGACACAATATCACACATTAGCTAAAATATATCTATATTTTGGGTTCCACTCAAAGTATAATGACTTTTAAGTGCTCTGTTTCCTAAGAAAGGCTAAAAAGTATAATATTATAGGTCACTAAGGGCTATCTTTTGAGTAATAGATCCTTTTGATACCATGAAAAAAATCTATGGAATGAACAGCTGAGAAACTTCATATGTCTAGTTAAACATATATATTTGTACATAATTTTAGGACCTTCGAAAATTTTATATGCTTAATCCTATCCCCTCTGGAACTTCATGAACAATTAACAGTCCAAATCCCTCATTATCCTATTTGACCATCTTGTCATTAATAAAATGCACACAGTTATGATGCATCTTAATTTGATTAATCAGGATTCAACCATCCATAATCCTCAAATGGCTGTAGTGGGGATGGACATAAAAAGAGAATAATTTAAATGAAATTTAACTTAATTGGGTTTCAGTTTAGGGCACAAAGAAGTGAGTAGATATCCTAATTACAATTTGAAAAATGTCTGTTTTCCCTCACTTAACTTTCTCTGGGTAGTGCTACCAACAGTATGAATTCCAGCATTAACTTTTATCTTGAGAGGGTACTTAAGCAGCTAGAGCTAGACTATTTTCTTCTTTTATTTGCTATGCAAGCCTGAATGAAGCTAAATTAAGGGTGATGTAGGGGCATTATTATTTTAAGCAGTTACTGCACAAAAATGTAAAAGAGCTTTGATTCCAATTGAATCTTTTTAGTACAGTGCACACACTGTATATCAAGAATCAATTCCTTCAGGGCAAACATCTCTGAACTGAAGGCTAAAGCCACATTAGTATGTTTTTGCTTCTCTCTTTTCCGATGAAATCTCATTGCTTTTTAAAGAATATTGTTGCAACAATGATTCAAACTGGGAGAGACATGCTGAACAGGGAAGGGATTAGGAGACATTGTAATGACTATCTAATATGTAATAAAATATGTATGGAATATGTAACATATAAGGACGTGTAAAATCTGCAAGCCTTTGTATGTCTACGCTTTATACCTTAGCTTCAGATGTTGAATTATCTTTCATGAGGCAGACTTTATGAGATCAGCTAAGCAGGGTCTCATGGTTTTCTTTGCCAGACTAGTCTCAGTCTTCAATATCTTACTTAGGGAATCTTGCGAAACATGTTAGAACAAATGAGGTGGAGATATTGACCAAATTTTATTGGTTTCATTTGCTTATTAGGGCATAAAGATAAAAATCAAGAAAAGAGCTGGGTGTGGTGGCTCATGCCTGTAATCTCTGCTCTTTGGGAGGACGAGGTGGGCAGATCACTTGATATTTGTTTGAGATCAGCCTGGCTAACATGGAGAAATCTGTCTCTACTAAAAATGCAAACATTATTTGGGCATAGTGGCACATGCCTGTAGTACCAGCTACTTGGGAGGCTGAGGCAGCAGAATTGCTTGAACCCAGAAAGCAGAGGCTGCAGTGAGCCAAGATCACACCACTGCACTTTAGTCCAGGTGGCAGAATGAGACTGTCAAAAAAAGAAAAAAAGAAGTGAAAAGACATTGGTAAAATTGGCTTGTTAAAAAAATTACCTTGATATTGGATGCCTTACTATTTACACTCTTTTAGTTTGAACTAAATGCCTCACAGAACTAGAATAAGACTTGAATCAAGTCCCCAAAGCACTGCATAGCCTTTGAATATCAAATGTCAATTAAAGGATTACATATCATTGCTCAATTGCCACTTGAAAATGTGTTCTTCCTGATTTGAGCCATTCAAAAATTAACCCATATATCCCTGATGTTTAGCATTGTATAATGTCGATAAACCACAGACTTGGTTTTTTAAAAATGTATTTCTAAGTATTTTATGTATTTATATAACTTTTATTTTAGATTCAGTGGGTTTGTTACGTGGGGACATTGTATGATGCCACAGGTTTGGGGTATTTTGATCCTGTAACCCAGGTCATGACTGTAATACCCAATAGGTAGTTTTTCAGCCCTTTCACCTCTCCTTCTCTCCTTTTTTTTTAAAGTCCCCAGTGTCTATTGTTCCCATTTTGTGTTTGTATGTACCCAGTGTTTAGCTCCACTTATAAGCAAAACCATATGGCATTTGACTTTCTGTTCATGCCTTAATTTGCTTAGGATAATGGCCTCCAGCTGCATCTATGTTGCACAAAGAACATGATTTCATTCTTTTTATGGCTGCATAATATTCCATGGTATATATGTATCACATTTTCTTTATCCAGTCCACCATGGATGGACATCTAGGTTGACTCCATGTCTGCTATTGTGAATAGTGCTGCAATGAACATGTGAGTGCATGTGTTTTTTTTGGCAAAATGATTTATTTTCCCTTGGGTATATACCTAGTAATGGAATTGCTAGGTCAAATTACAGGTTCTGTTTTCAGTTCTCTGAGAAATCTTGCAACTGCCTTCCACAGTGAAAACTGGGCTTATATATTCCCACCAAGACTGTATAAGTGTTCCCTTTCCTCCATAGCCTTGCCAGCATCTATTATTTTTTGACTTAATAATAGCTATTCTGACTTGTGTTAGATGATATTTCACTGTGGTTTTGGTTTGCATTTCTCTAATGATTAATGATGTTGAACATTTTTTCATTTTTCTTGGCCACTTGTATGTCTTCTTTTGAGAAGTTTCCATTCATGTTCTTTGCCTACTTTTTAATGGAGTTATTTGTTTTATGCTTGTTCGTTTGTCTAAGTTTCTTATAGATTCTCAATAGTAGTAGACCTTTGTTGGATGCATAGTTTGCGAACATGTTTTCCCATTCTGTAGGGTGTCTATTTATTCTGTTGATAGTTTCTTTTGCTGTGCAAAAGCTCTTTAGTTTAATTAGGTCCCACTTGTCAATTTTTGTTTTTGTTGCAATTGCTTTTGAGGTCTTATTGCCATATACTTGAATCACAGTACTAGGAGGGTGCTATAAGGATAAAGTTGCTGTCAGCATCATTTTGTCAAATATTCATTTCTGTCATTCTACATTCATTGCTGACTATTTAGGGATTCTCAAACTATGATTTTAAAAGTTTTGTTTCAAAAAATTATACATACTGTTATGTATAAATCTGCATGTTTGTGAATAACACAGGATTACTTATTTCAAATGGCAAGGTGTACCCTTCTTCATAAGGCAGGAAATTAGCTTGATGTCAGAATAAAAATAATTTCAATGGTATTTTCCAGTTTTAATTGTTATGATTTTCCTATTTTAAAGAGATATTCTACATGGTTTAAAAAAATGTAATTATATTAAAGTGAACATTCACACAACTGCTAAGTTCAGTTTTCCCCTGTGAAAAATAATTATTTCTATTTCATAATGTTCTTGTCAATATTAAAGGAAACTTACTTATATAGAGTAGTGAATAAACTATAAAAAATTATAAAAAAAGTAATCTTCAATGAATAAATATTATTGCTCAAGACGTTCTATTTCATGAGAATTCTAAACGTGAAAATTTTAATACTAAGTTCAGAGAATAGAAGATCTAGGCATACTATGATTGTTTGCACAGAAAGAGTTCTGTTACCAACATATAGCCATGAGTTCTCCTGAAA
Organism: Sapajus apella; assembly: GCF_009761245.1. Classification (NCBI taxonomy): domain Eukaryota; kingdom Metazoa; phylum Chordata; class Mammalia; order Primates; family Cebidae; genus Sapajus; species Sapajus apella. Next base: position 33,401,917 of record NW_022436954.1, read on the forward strand.
ACTTTCAAAACTTTAATTTTAGTGCTTATTGTGCCAGATGTTATCTTTGTAGTTACAATTATGTCTACTTATTCATCTTTTTGGAATAGCACACAATTTATGCTTTTTAACGAAGTATCTGGAATCTCTTTGGACCTATAATTCTTGTTACTGGAACCTTTTGTCACAACAGGGTGTGATTCTTTCTTCTCCTGTAAGTTAACAGGCATAACTATTCTTTTTTTTTTTTTTTTTTTTTTTAGCATATAATCCCCATAAAAATACCACTTTTCCTGAGAAGAACACACCAAATATTTAATGACTACTTATTTACTTATTACATTCTTGCTGTGTGCAAACATAGTGTTCTGTACTCAAATTCAGAGAAGAGTAGAACCTCTAGTTTCAAGGATTTCATATCCTTTTGGTAAATATTGGCCAAAAGAAGGCTACATGGAAACAGCAGGATACATGAGGTCCACAAAGGATGTGGCTGATGTAAAAGCAAGGCACACTAAATTCACCACCAGAGAAGATGACATTTAAGCTGAGTCTAGAGGAATGAATAGGCACTAGCCACATGACAGAGAAGAATTCCAAATAGAGGAAACAAAATGACAAAAAGAAAAAAAAAGAGTCTATTATAGTCAAAGAACTGCAAATATGTGATATGTGGCTAAAGCACAGGGTCCATAAGGTAGAGAGGAGGATGAAGTTAGAGAAAAGAGGTAGAGATGGAAGAGTCTGTAGGTCTTGCCAAACACAAGTATCTAGTGACATTGTGCCTCTTCTACCATTGTATCTGGTGAATGGAGGAGGGTTATTATTGTATGTTTAGGGAATATAGTATAGACAAGTTGTTAGCCATTGAAATAGGGGCATTACTTGTTACCAAAGTAGATACTGACTGATAGAAGAATGGCATTGATTTCCATGATACAAATGGAGTGTACGACCCAAAAAGCAAATTAAGAAGAAATGATCAGATATTAGATGAGAGAAGCTTGATGGATCGCATTTAACTATTGGAGTCAGCTGAACCTGGGGAAATTAACTAGCTGCATTTCCCAGCTGGAATCTGTTCTTCTAAATAAGACTGTTATAGCCATTTCCCATTCTGCATTTTTAATTGATAGAGCAATTGAATTATAATATGTATACCGTACTGTCTTAAAATGATTTTACTTCTACCTTTCCAAGGTTGATATTTAAAATAATTATAACATAAATGAATGAAATGGGACTGGTCTAGTTGTAGCAGAAGAGAAATGCTAGATGTAAGGTCAACTAAGAACTGCTGCAACAGTGGTCATTCTTTATTCTCTGACAATAGAATTAAGGTATTCCAGGCATGTGCAAATAAATATAAGCTATACCACAAGATATTTTGGAAACTCACAGTAATAAAAGGTGAGAAAAGATATTTGGGCAAAAGGAAATACATTGTCTCTTTAAAGGATAAGAATTTATAATAAAACACCTCTCTTCCCTGCTATTAAATTTCCGGTTGATATAAATAAAATTTAAATGGACCATTGCAATCTAGAGAGCTTGTTAAAGCAAAGATGAGACTGCATCATATCAGTTATTATTCTCCTAAAAGACTAAGAAATTAAAGAAAAATAAAATTGAGATGACTTAAATTCATTTAGCTTATCAAGGTGTTTTCAATATTAAAAATCTAGTATAGATTCAATGGCGTTATTATTCCTGCCCTCCTCTTCTTAAATGGTCTTTATACATTTACTCTGGGACCTCTTTCTAATCAAGAATGTAAAGTGATTATTCTTAGCTGTATCCTAAGATTTATTTTCTCAACAGGTATTCTCTTTGCAATTTCTTTAATCTCAGGAGTGCTTAGAAATTCTCCACAGATGAACACTGAAAAATCTTATTATGACAGGCCATCCTTGTAACCTCTTCATTAAGTGTTAAATAAAGCATAGTCTCAGTTATTGCTCCATTCAAATAATTAAATTCCCTCTTACTTAGAATAACCACCCACTGTTGTAACAGTTCTTCATTGACTTTACATATAGCATTTCTCTTCTGCTGCAACTAGACCAATCTCATTTCGTGCATTTATATATTACTTCTAGTCACTGCAACCAAAGCTTAATTGATCCATGGCCTGTTCACATGTACCAAAAGGAGAATTTTTTTTTTTTAAACAGAGTTTCACTCTTGTTGCCCAAGCTGGGGTGCAGTGGCGGGATCTTGGCTCACTGCAACCTCCAACTCCCAGGTTCAAGCAATTCTCCTGCCTCAGCCTCCTGAGTAGTTGGGATTACAGGCATCCCCCACCATGCCTGGCTAATTTTTTGTATTTTTAGTAGAGACATGGTTTCACCATGTTGGCCAGGCTGGTCCCGAACGCCTGACCTCAGGTGATCCACTGGCCTCAGCCTCCCAAGTGCTGGGATTACAGGTGTGAGCCACCACACCCGGCTGAGAAATATTTTCTTGTTTTGTCTTTGTTTTTGTTGTAATCTGCCTTTTCCAGGCTCACATTTATGGCAGAAATGTACTTAAATCATAATTGATCTAAATGGCATAAACAGAGAGATGCTTTCTGGATCAAGACTATGTGAAAAATCACTTTACAGAAGGCAGATAATATGCTCAATACGGACTTATCATTATGTGGCCATTGCAGTGGTAATATTTTTCCTGGCTTTTGGCTTCCAACTCCTTTCCCTACTTTGCACTATGACTTTTTATTTTCTTTTTCTGTCTTTTTCTTGTAATATAGTTATCAAAATCCAGGAGTACGAAACATGTACTTAATCATGTTCTTAGGGGTTACTTTATTCTTGATCACTGGAATTCCTCATAGAGTCACAGTTTGTCAGGGCCACCCACTGAAATAATCTGGAGAGTGCTTATTTCTTGCTAGTCACTTGGACATTTAGTATAGGAAATTATAATTTTACCACGTCCTATCTAGGCTCGTGGAAATTCTGTAGCCATTTCAAAGAGGAGAGATAGAACTGGTAATAAAGTGGCCTTTAAGGTCAAAATATGAATTCTCAATTCTAATTATATCCACCTATTTCAATACATTTTCACTTTAATAAATGAAGGTCTGGTACCTATGGTGAAAATCCTGTTATTTTAAATTCGAACATAACCTGATGTTTACTGCCTATGTTTAGGAGGCTAATATACAGTCATGTGTGATAATGGACAGAAAATTGTAAGCATCCTGGTTCACCTTACATGTTAGGGGCCTCGAATCCTGTGCCTGAGTCATTGAAATATTCCAATATTGAACTGTCAACCCTTAAACAAAATTAAATATCTTCTAGGGACAGCAGTTTTTATTGATTAAAAGCAGGAGCTAAATAATATTGGATCTTGAATACAGTTCTTAATAATTTGTGCTCTTAGACAACTTATTTAACTTTTTATAAGAGTGAAGATAATAAAAGTATCAATGCAATAGGTTTATTGTGAGAATTAAAACAGAAAATGTGCATGGAAGCTTGACACAGAGCCTTACAACTATAATAAATTTTTAGGTGAAATCATTATAACTATTCCCAAGCACTCAGAAGAACATAATCCAGAACATAATTTCAAATCTTTTCTTCCTTTGGTATATAGAGGAACACACACACATACACGGACACACACACACAGACACACACACATACCCCTGAAGATTGAATTGGCTTGTTCCAGACTAGTAACATTTGGGAAAATCTTTGGTTAGATGCCTCGGTTAGGCACATAAGCAAAACAGAAAAAGAAAATACGTCATTGTTTGAAAAGGGGTTTTGTTTTCAAATCCTCAAAGAAGGACATCAAGCCGATATTCAGTTCCAGAACTAAATTAAATAAACCTTTTCTAGCAGCACGGCTGCTCCCATTTTAATGATGAAGCTTGCTGATCTAACATTTTGGAAATGGTAACTCTCCCAGAGTCAGAAAGACAGGAAATGCAAAATTCTGGTAACCTCCTCAAAATGCTAATTCATTAATATTTGCTGGATGCTTTTCTAAATAATTTGGAAAATCAGTAGTTAGCCATATGGGTTTGAATAAATTTCTGAGCTCTTTTCAGCTTGTTATTCCTTAACTCATTGTCATTAATTTTCTTTAAGTTTGGCATTGTTCTTTGTTAATTCTCAATAAGAGCAGCTGATCGCTATTCAGATCTTGTCCAGCTGCCCAACATTACCACATGGGAGTGATAAAAGTGCTCTTTGAAGACCGGGTAAAATTTTTCTTTGCAGAGAGAAAAAGAAGAGGTGAGAAATCTCACCATGGCTAGTGTTGATATGAAATGAAAACAGTGGCAAGTAGTGGTATTTGTACATATAAATGAGGAAACAACATTTAGGTTAAAATTATGCTGAATTTTTTGTTTTTGATTCAATATCGCTATCACTGCTTTCAGAATTTTTGCATTAGGTGTCAAGAGAGAGGCATTAGTGTGAGACTTGGAAGGTAGAATACCAGGGGAGCTCATCAATCTTGACTACATTAGAGGCCCCACATGGGCAAAAGTTGCGATTCACAGTTGGTGTCAGTAATTGACAACCACTCTCTTGGCTGTAGCAATCTGACTTTGCCTTTGAATTTGCTAAGATTTTGAATTTACAGAGGAAGAATTTACTAGATGACCTTGAGATACACAGTAGCCTCTTCAGTCCCTTGAGAACCACCCACTCTAATGTGCAGGATGAGATTAGTGGCACTAAAATCTTAGGGTTTCCCAGACGCAGATCCTGAGTCAAGGACTCAAATGAAGTAGTTTAGCAGGGCAGATGTCCTACGAAACACCAAAAGGGAAGAATGCAGGGAAGGGAAACAAAAAAATAGAGTGCACTAAACTAATTATTCCTGTGAGTTACTGGAGATCTATTCTGCTGAAAACTCTGGAACTCAGTGTGGAAGGTGCACCTCAAAATTAACCTTCCTAAGGGATGAAGGAATTGAGATATTTGTATACCAACTCTCATTTGTTATTGGTTGAAAGCTGCTTCTAAAAATCATCAATTTTTTGTCATATTTGTCCTTCGTTGAATGTAGGCAGCATGGATCTCACAGAGAATTCTCAGGTAGCTGGAAGTCAGCTCTTATTTACTATTTATATCATAATAAGGCCATAGGGTATGCCTTACCTATCTATATTTGTCAAAATCCTATTTATCTTCAATGCTACCTCAAATAATCATTGTGAAACCATGCCTAATTCTATTTGGCAGTAATTATATTTTTAGCTTTATTCCCTAGCGCATCTCTTACAAATTGGTCAATCTAATAGAGTAAAATCATGCATATATCTGTTGATCATGCTATAATGTGAACATCTTGAAGTCAGGGACTATGAGATAGAGTTCTTTCTCTCAAATCACCTGGCACAGCCTTTGCATGAAGGACTGAATTTGTTGAGTTGGAAGAACTTGACTAGGTAGATAGGGAATGCTATGATCAGGAGCCCAGGTTTCAAGATAAACAGACTTGTGCTCTAATTTCAAATCTGTCACTTAATAACTGTATATATTAAGCTGGAAATATACTTCTTTAAGCATTGTTTTTTTAAATAAAATCTATAAAATAAGAATGCTGACATATATTGTAGAGCATTGTAATGATAAAAATGCCTTTCTCATGTCCTGTGTTCTTGTTCTTATATTGTCTAGTAGGCAGAACCCAAATTAATGGGGAAAGTTAAAGAAGTCCTACACATAATCAGGAAGATTGAGCATAGGTGATGTTTATGTTCTTTTCTACTCTAAAATTCTGTAAAACAATATAATGCATATTTTCCTGGCCTCAACCAGCTTAAAGATAAAATTAGTGTAAATTATATTAATGAAGTTGAATAGTTTCAAAGCAATTAGTTTAGTTCTAGCTTTATTAGCAATTGTGCAATCTACAGTCTTTTCCCCATTCAAAAAATTCTCTTGACTACTTCAGGAGTGTGTCCTCCCTAAAGTCTGAAAGTGAGAAACATTGCCTATTGTATTGGTCAGGGTTCTCCTAGAGGGACAGAAATAATAAGATATGTGTGTGTGTGTGTGTGTGTGTGTGTAGACACACATAACTTAGTACATACATACCTATATATCACACATATATACACTATATATCATAGTGTATATATGTTGTATATATACAATCATAGTGCATATGATATAGTGTGTATATATCAGGCTAATACTTAAACTCCCTTTGTGTGTGTGTGTGTGTGTGTGTATACACACATGCTAAAAGTTCACTTTGAAGACTGGGTAAAATTTTTCTTTACCCAGTATTTGAATATATACACACACTTGTATGTTATATTTGAATATATACACACACATGCTAAGGGGGTTTATTAAGTATTAACTTGCACAATCACAAGGTCCCACAATAGGCTGTATGCAAGCTGAGGAGCAAGGAGAGCCAGTCTGAGCCCTAAAACTGAAGAACTTGGAGTCCAGTATTCAAGGACAAGAAGCATCCAGCATAGGAAAAAGATGTAGGCTGGGAGGCTGCGCCCATAGTCTCCTTTTCATGTTTTTTCTGCCTGCTTTATATTCCCTGGAAGCTGATTAGATTGTGACCACCTGATTAAGGATGGCTCTGCCTTCCCCAGCCCACTGACTCAAATGTTAACCTCTTTGGCAACACCCACACAGACACACCGAGTATTAATACTTTGTATTGTTCAATCCAATCAAGTTGACACTCAGTATTAACCATTACACCTATTTTGTTATCAGTGTACCATTAGGATCTAGAATATTGCCTGTGATATTATAAGTGCTCTGGCCACCTGGGCTTGCCTCTGAATGAATGAGTATGAGAGGTTGGTATGTGCGTACACACGTGTCCATTCAGGGATTGAATGTATATTTGGGCATTTGAATATATTCTACGCAATTACTAAATATGCTACTAAAGATATCACTCCTTCATATAAAGGAAAGATATCTGAGTCTAAACTCACTTCACATTTTCTAAACTCTGAAGGATGCTATGAAACTGTAGAACAATCCTTGAAAATAATGTGGGAACAGTTCCATTTGAGCAGGAAGTAGAGTTAGGACAATGCCAACAATAAGTGTTAACCAGAAGTATTATAACTTATGATCTGACATAGCAGATGCACATTAAAAAATGGGATCTTTGGTATTGAGTTTTCAGATTACACAAGACATATAAATTCTCTTTGAATTCTAGCATTCTCTAATTCTAAGTGTATAATGTGGTCATTAAAAATTAATAAATAGGGCCAGGTGTGGTAGTTCACGTTTGTAATCCCAGCACTTTGGGAGGCCAAGGTGGGTGGATCACTTGAGGTCAGGAGTTCGAGACCAGCCTGGCCAACATGGCGAAACTCCATCTCTACTAAAAATACCAAAATTAGCCAGGCATGGTAGTGCATGCCTGTAATTCAAACTACTAGGGAGGCTGAAGCAGGAGAATCTCTTGAACCCAGGAGGTGGAGGTTTCAGTGAGCTGAGATTGCACCATTGCACTTCAGCCTAGGTGACAGAGTGAGAGTAGTCTCAGAAAAAATAAATAAAAATTATTAAATAGATTATTTAGGAATCTAATGAACTTAGATAAGTTCAGTGAAATAAAAGTGTTCAACATTCTATTGAAAATCTAGTAATTTAAGGGTTAAAATGGTTCCCCTGGAAGTTCAGAGGAGTGGTTAAAAAAAATGAGACAGAGTATTGGATAGGGCTTGGGGTGGTATCCCATGTCTGGCTTTTGCCAGTTAAGATGTTTTTCAACAATGTAGCCACCTAAAAATTCACTTTTATTACATGTAAATTATGAATAATGCTGTCTTCACATTGTTATAAAGATTAAAAATTATAATGTGTGGTAGTAGTTCATGAAACCTCTGAAACATAAAAATGCTCCATAATTGGCACAATGTTTTATTTTGTTTATAATCAGTGTCTTAGGCTGAAATACCATGCAAAAGATGCTCATTTTGGCCATTAAGATGCTATCAAGGGATCTTTGTTATATGTCTTTTGATCCAATAGATGAAATAAAATAGATTTCTACAACTCCTTATATTCCACAAAATTAATTTGACTCTAGCAGATCAGAAAACAGATTGCCTTAATTAAGGCAGAACATTTAAAACAGTGCCTGGATCATAATAAGAAATCTCTGTTTGCTATCCCCATCTTTAAAATAACATATTTCATGTTTAACCTTTTGACAGAGATTTTTTTAGGTAATTTATCTGATAATCTTTTTTTTTATTTTGAAGAATGATTATTTCTTTCAAATACGCATGCTAACTTACCACAAATAAATTTGTAAAAGAAAAAAATTTTAAAATTCTGTAATACCAGAAGCCCAAGACATTCCCTTCTACTATGCTAGAATTTTCCTCTTGTTCCCTTCATGTATCAATTCATTTGTTTATATTCATTACCCTTTTATTTTAAAAAGGCATATTTACACAGGTCTGCCTCCATTTTTATCAGCTTTTATTCTACAAAAATTTTTTCATATTGTTGTTTTTGAAAAAAAAAAAAGCAATCTTTTTATAAAGCTTGCAGAGTATTCCACACTTTATTTAATCCACCCTACCTTTGAAACAGTAAGTTGATTTCAATTGTTTGTTACAATAAATTCACTGTTGTTATGGTATCATTGGACATAAATCATTGCTGCATATCTGATTATGTCTTCAGGGTAAATTATATAAAATATAATTACTAGAGCAATGACTATGAATGTTTTCAAATCTCTTGTTTAACCTTATTAAATTTCTCTCTAGAAAGGTCATTAAATTTCTCTCTAGAACCCTAGTGACTATTTCAATCAAAGTAAGAGCCAAAATTCCTATAAAGTCTACATATGTGGCTCTGACCTCCCCTTCACTACTTTCTTACTTATTTATTCCACTGTGAACACACTTGGCCTCCTGGATGCCCTTTTTACGCAACATTCATGTTTTAGCCTCTTAGTTTCCTCTTGTAAATTATTCTTCTCTCAGCTATTGCTTGGAGTCCACCATATCTCTGACGATGTTTTCCTCCAATTTCACTTCTTCAATGAAGTCTAGCCTTATCACCTTCTCTTTCTTCTGCAACTTCTGCACTCAAAGTCCTGACTTTATAATTTAACCATTTATTGTAATATTTAAAAATTTTCCTCTCCTCATTCTGTAAATTTAATATTTTCAAATTTATGTTTTTGGCTACTGGCCAAGAACAGGCTATAGGCCACTACATACTTAAGTATCTTGAACTTATCTGCACTGATGTATCCAAATTATCTACAGTAATGCCTCATGCATCATAGTTGCTAAATATTTGCTGAATAAATAAACACATTGATTATCACTTTCAGCAACTATTATGAGTTTTCTATTAGGCAACACTCCCATAAACAATGTATGTTTTCTTCTGGTTCTTCCATAGTGATCATATTTTCTCTGAATTGTCCCTGTTGTATTACTTTTACTTCTGAATTCTAAGAGTTATAGCAAAGTTATCTTACAAATCATCAAACACGTTTTCTCTAAAATTGATTTTGAAACTTACCATTTTTAATGATTTATAAAAAAAATCTTACATGTGTACTGGTTTGTGCATATCTGTGTGTCCATAAATAATTTTATTTTAATAATCCCACATATAAAATGGCTGCCCTTTTATTTCCATTCTCCTTTCAACAACATCTTTTAAAATTTTTAGTTTATTTTTGTCAAAATTTGAGTTTTATAAAGCCCCTAATTCATTTAATTATATTCCAGAATCAAAGCAAATATACTTTTAATTTTTTTGTTACTGATATTTATAATATTTAAAGTATGTTCTGTTTCTTTTTTTTTTTTTCTGTGACTTGAGTACATAATCATTTTATGGTCCGTTTTTGGTTCTATATTTCTGTTTACACATCGTTGAATGAAAAAAGATTCAGTCATTCATAGTACTTGTCCATAAACTGGCATTTCCCTTCATTTCTATTCCTGTTTACTAGTTAAGAGTATCACTGTTTCCTCTCAGGACTTAAGCTAGAGAGCCAGCAGACATATTAGTACATAGCTTTCCACATACACACACACAAATTGTGTCTAGTTTATCAAATGTGGCTTACAGAATTAAGGGAAAGGATCGTCAGGTCTCTCTGGATTGAATTAAGCAAAGTGAAAATTATTTGTCAGTAATTAATAATAGAGTTGATACTTGATCAACACGTGAACTGAGCAGGTCCACTTATACGTGAATATTCTTCTACCTCTGCTACCCCTGAGACAAGACCAACTCCTCTTGTTCCTCCTACTACTTGGCCTACTCAATGTGAAGACGATGAGAATGAAGACCTTTATGACAATCCACTTTGGCTTAATAAATAGTACCCAGAGTTGACCCTTAAATTATGTAGGGGCTAGGGTGTCAACCCACCACACAGTAAAAATGCTGTGTATAATTTTGACTCTCCCCAAAACTTAACTACTAAAAGCCTGCTGCTGACCAGTAGCCTTACAAATAACATAAACACATCTTTTGTATATGTACTACGTACCTTATTTTTACAATAAAGTGAGAAAAAAGAAAATGTTACTAAGAAAATTGCAAATAAGAGGAAATATATTTACTATTCATTAAATCAAAGTGTATCAGAATGGAGATCCTCATCGTCATCATCTTCACATTGTGTAGGCTAAGAACTAGGCGGCAGAGGTAAGATTGGCTTTGCTGTCTCATGGGAGGCAGAAGAAGTATAGAAGGTGGAAGAAGAGGCAGAAGAGTTAGGCACACCCCGTTAACTTTTAATGAAAAAATCCAGGCTGGACTTAGTGTCTGACATCTGTAATATAAAAACTTTGGGAGGCTGACGGAGAAGGATCACTTGAAGCCAGAAATTTGAGACTAGCCCGGGCAACATAGTGAGACGTTGTCTCTACAAAATATTTATTTAAAAAATTTAGCCGGGTATAGTGATGCATACCTGTAGACCTAGGTACTTGAGAGTTGGAAGTCAGAGGATTGCTTGAGCAGGAAGTTTGAGGCTGCAGTGGCTATGATTGCACCATTGCACTCCAGCCTAGGCAGTATAGTGAGAACCCACCTCAATTAAAAACAAACAAACAATAACAAAAAATTCACTTGTGAGTGGTGGCACACACTTCAAATCCATGTTTTTCAAGGATCAATGTTCTCTTTCTTATAACTGTCTTAATAACATTTTCTTTCTATTTGCTTACATTGAGAATACAGTACAAAACACATATAACATATAAAATATGTGTGAATCAATTGTTTATGTTAGTGGTAAGGCTTCTGGTTAAGAATAGGCTATAGTTAAGATCTGGGGGAGTCTAAAGTTATATGCAGATTTTTGACTGCATGGGGGTGGCCACCACCCCTAACCCCTCTGTTTTTCAAGGGTCAACTGTAATACTTAATTTTCCTCTAGCCAGAAAGCCAGAGGAAAAAACTAAAACATCAAGTCTGTACCATGTCCATGGCTTTTTCTGTCACAAATTATTATTAGCCTGACTTCAAATTCTAGAATAAGAGGGCTAGCATCTATTTACACAGTTCTTTATTACATTACTAGAAACAGAATAAACAAATGCCTTAAGGGAGTAAATCATGATGACCAGTTTTCTTGGTGGAGATCCTGATTTCTAAAATACAAAAATTAAATGCAAAGATGTCTTCTCATCTTTTTCCCCAAATTTTATTTCCCTTTGGAACAAAATTTTGTTTTAGCTTCAATCACCAGTGGTGATTTTCACTTCATATCTTCAAACTTATCATTAGTGAAAATTTTGTTTGATTCTGTTTTCATGGTTGTATTTTTTCATTTTACAAAGAGAATTTAGTTTTTATTTTGTAGAATATATTCTGCTAGACAGATGTTATCTTTAAGAGGGCTACATTGAATTTTATCTCTGCGTTTTAAATGATCAGTTCCTGCACTCCTGTAATATTACAGTATTTTAACAAAGAAGTTTAATTGGTCTTAAAGTTCCACATGGCTGCGGAGGCCCCAGAATCATAGTGAGAGGGGAAACGCACTTCTTACATGGTGGAAGCAAGAGAAAATGAGGAAGAAGCAAAAGCGGAAACACCTGATAAACCCATCAGATCTCATGAGTCTTATTCACTATCATGAAAATAGCATGGGAAAGACAGGCCCCCGTGATTCAATTACCTCCTCTTGGGTTCCTCTCACAACACATGGGAATTCTGGAAGATACAATTCAAGTTGAAATTTGGGTGGAAACACAACCAAACCATATCATGATAACACAAATAATTGAATTACTCATAGAATTTTAAATTTTTAATTTAGTTTTTCACAATTTATATCTATCTTTATTATTCCTGTCAATTTTTATTGAATTTCAGAAATTTATATGAAAACTTATCAAGAGTATACATGATGTAGTAAACTAATTTTCTTCCATCAGCATAAAGACAACAGGCAGCATGATCTTAACCAATCTATTTCCAATGTACCATTACTGCTAAGTCTTTTTTTTTCTGGGTTCATAACTGAAAAGTCTTCCATTTATACGAGAACCATTTCCTGGATAGGTTTTCAACTCAAATGTTTTGTGTCACTAGCATGATAAAACTGCTAAAATATCTGCTTATTTTTTTAATCACTGATTAAATATTTTCAGTAGCGGAGCATCTTTCCCTGCCCATGTTCAACCTAGGAACCAAAAAAATGCCTCAGAAAGATATGGCATCAGAGATTGCAGCTCTGGACAGAGCAGCAGGTGGGGGCTCACACTGTGAATTTTACCTCCAGATCAACTGTAAGGACAAACCAGCAATCCTGAGAGGACCCACAGACCCTCTGAAGGAAGTAGACTGCTCCTGTAGGACCCAGGAGAACTGAACAAAACTGTGAGTGCCCCAAATGCAGAAGTGGGAAAGGGAGACCCTTCTCTCCTGAACACTCCCGACCCCCCCGCCACATGAAGAAGCTGATGGTCTGTTTGCAGAGAAGTTTCCAACTTTACATGGAACTGAGTCAATTTGAAGAGTAAAATACAGAGGTGGAGGAAGCAGCAGAATGCCCTGGGAGCTTGCTGGGCCCCCTAGCAGGCCATTCCTCCCTGGCACCACAGGGATACAATGGGAGAGGAGCAGGGGGTAAAACTACACAGGGAGAAGGATATCTTTAGCTGAACCCTGTAACAGTTTGAACCAGGTGAGAAGCCTCCTAGCCAGAACTTGGGGGAGGGTGCAATTCTGATGTGCAGGCTGCACAGGCTGGGGAAGAACCAGGCTCTCTTCTTTTGCAGCTGGAAGGCGGGTAGCCTGGGGCAGGTTTTCAAGCCCATCTCACTCTCCATCTGGAAACAGACTAGGGGCTGTTGAGAGAGGCACAGTTGGAGTGAGATGGGACCTTTGGTTTGCCTGGGAGCTGGATGAGGCCTATGATTGCTGGCTTTCCCCCACTTTCCTGACAACCTGCATGACTCAGCAGAGGGAGTCATAATCCTTCTAGGTATACAACTCCAGTGACCTGGGAATCTCACTTTCCTCCCCCACAGCAGTCACAGCAAGACCCACCCAAGGGGAGCCTCAGCCCAGACATACCTAGCCCTGCCCCCACCTGAGGGTCCTTCCCTGCACACCCTGGTAGCAGAAGATAAAGGGTATATAATCTTGGGAGTTCTAGGGCCCCACCCACCACCAGTTCCTCCCCATACTACCACAAATGATGCTCTCTGGAAAGCGCTACCTCCTGGCAGGAGGTCAAATAGCACAAAATATACAGCATTAAATCACCAAAGCTAAGAACCCTCATGTAGCCCATTTCATCCCACTCCCGCCATTACTGGAACAAGTGCTGGTATTCATGGCTGAGAAACTCATAGATAGTTTACATCACAGAACACTGTGCAGACAACCCCCAGTACCAGATCAGTATATTCACTGGGTGGCTACACCGAGAAGACAGACAACAATAACTGCAATTTGGCTCACAGGAAGCAACATTCATAGGAAAAGGAAGAGAGTACTACATCAAGGGAACACCCTATGGAATAAAAGAATCAGAACAACAGGCTTCAGCCCTAGACCTTCCCTCTGACCAGGAAGGTCTACCTTCCTTCTCTATCCAAATGAGAAGGAACCAGAAAACCAACCCTGGTAACATGATAAAGCAAGGCTCATCAACACCCCCCAAAAAAATCACACTATTTCACCAGCAATGGATCCAAACCAAGAAGAAATCCTTGATTTACCTGAAAAAGAATTCAGGAAACTAGTCATTAAGCTAATATGAGAGGACCACAGAAAGGCATAGCCCAATAAAAGGAAACTCAAATATGATACTAGAAGTGAAGGGAGAAATATTCAAGGAAATAGATAGCTTAAAGGAAAAAACAATCCACAATTCAGGAAACTTTGGACACACCTTTAGTAATGCAAAGTGATCTGGAAAGTCTCAGCAATATAATTGAAAAAGTAGAAGAAAGAAATTCAGAGCTCGAAGACAAGGTCTTTGAATTAACCCAATCCAACAGAGATAAAGAAAAAAGAATAAGAAAGTATGAACAAAGCCTCTAAGAAGTCTGGGATTATGTTAAACGACGAAACCTATGAATAATCAGTGTTCCTGAGGAAGAAGAGAATTTTAAAAGCTTCAAAAACATATTTGGGGAAATAATTGAGGAAAGTTTAATGGCCTTGCTTGAGACCTAGACATCCAAATACAAACAGCACAAAAAACACCTGGGAAATTCATCACAAAAAGATCTTCACCTAGGCACATTGTCATTAGGTTATCCAAAGTTAAGATGAAGAAAAGAATCTTGAGTTGTGAGACAGAAGCATCAAGTAATCTAAAAAGGAAAGCCTATCATATTAATAGTGTATTTCTCAGCAGAAACCCTACAAGCTAGAAAGGATTGGGGCCCTATCTTGAGTCTCCTCAACAAAACAATTATCAGCCAAGAATTTTGTAACAAGCAAAACTAAACATCATATATGAAGAAAAATTACAGTCTTTTTCAGACACGCAAATGCTGAAAGAATTCACCATTACCAAGCCACCACTACAAGAACTACTAATAGGATCTCCAAATTTTGAAACAAATCCTGGAACCACATCAAAACAGAACCTCTTTGAAGCATACATCACATAGGACCTATAAAACAAAAATACAAGTAAAAAGCAAAACCAAAACAAAACAAACAAATACACAGGCAACAAAGAGCACAATGAATGCAATCGTAACTCACATTTCATACTAATTGAATGTAAATTGCCTAAATGCTCCACTTAAAAGATACAGAACAGCAGAATGGATAAGAACTCACCAACTGCCCAGGCGTGGTGGCTGACGCCTATAATCCCAGCACTTTGGGAGGCTGAGATGGGTGGATCACAAGGTCAAGAGATCAAGACCACCTTGGTCAACAGGGTAAAACCCCGCCTCTACTAAAAATACAAAAATTAGCTGGGCATGGTGGCACGCACCTGTAGTCCCAGCTACTCGGGAGTCTGAGGCAGGAGAATTGCTTGAACCCAGGAGGCGGAGGTTGCAGTGAGCTAAGATCCTGCCATTGCACTCCAGCCTGGGTAACAAGAGTGAAACTCCGTCTCAAAAAAAAAAAAAGAACTCACCAACCGTCTGCTGCTGCCTTCAGGAGACTCACCTAGCACATACAGACTCACATAAATTTAAGGTAAAGGGATGAAAAAGGCATTTTATGCAAGTAGACACCCAAAGCAAAGAGGGGTAGCTATTCTTATATCAGAA
This sequence comes from Sapajus apella, assembly GCF_009761245.1. Lineage (NCBI taxonomy): Eukaryota > Metazoa > Chordata > Mammalia > Primates > Cebidae > Sapajus > Sapajus apella. The sequence goes on from NW_022436954.1 coordinate 33,417,611, forward strand.
AAAACAAACCTTAAAGAAACAGCAGTTAAAAGAGACAAAGAGGGGTATTATATAATGGTAAAAGGCCTTGTACAACAGGACAATTTAACAATCCTAAATGTATCGACACCTAACACTAGAGCTCCCAAATGTATTAAACAATTACTAATAGACCTAAAAAATGAGACAGCAACACAATAATAACGGAGGACTTCAATACTCCATTGACAACACTAGATGGGTCATCAAGACAGAAAGTCAACAAAGAAACAATGGATTTAAACTATACCTTAGAACAAACGGACTTAACAGATATGTACAGAACATTTCATCCAACAATCACAGAATACACATCCTATTCAACAGCACACAGAACTTTCTCCAAGATAGACCATATGATAGGCCATTAAAACAAGTCTCAATAAGTATAAAAAAATTGAAATTATATCACACGTGGCATAAAACTGGAAAATAATTCCAAAAGGAACCTTTAAAACAGTGAAAATACATAGAAATCAAATAGCTTGCTCCGGAATGAGCACTGGATTAAAGACAAAATCATGATGGAAATTAAAAAAATTCTTCAAACTGAATGACAATAATGACACAACCTATCAAAACCTCTGGGATACAGCAAAGGCTGTGCTAAGAGAAAAGTTCATAGCCCTAAACGCCTACATCAAAAAGACTAAAAGAGCACAAACTGACACTCTAAGGTCACACCTCAAAAAACTAGAGAAACAAGAAGAAACCTAACCCAAACCCTGTAAAAGTATGAAGTAACTAAGATGAGAGCAGAACTAAATGAAATTGAAGCAAACAAACAAACAAAAATACAAAAGATACATGAAACAAAAGCCTGGTTCTTTGAGAAGATAAATAAAATTGATAGACCATTAACAAAATTAACCAAGAAAAGAAGAGAGAATAACCTCACTAAGAAACAAAACAGGAGATATTACAACTGATACCACTGAAATACAAAAGATCATTCAAGGCTACTATGAACACCTTTACACACATAGACTAGAAAACCTAGAGAGGTGGATAAAGTCCTGGAAAAATACTACCCTCCTAGCTTAAATCAGGAAAAATTAGATACTCTAAACAGACCAACAACAAGCAGCAAGATTGAAATGGTAATTCAAAAAGTACCAAAAACAAAAAAAGTCTACTACCACATGGATTCACAGCAGAATTCTACCAGACATTCAAAGAATAATTGAAACCAATCCTTTTGACACTATTTCACAAGATAGAGAAAGAAGAAACCTTCTCTAATTCATTCTATAAAGCCAGCACTACCCTAATACCAAAACTAGGAATGGACAAAATCACAAAAGAAAAGTACATATACATAGGCCTATGTATACGCACATGTACACACATGCATATATACACACATGCATGCACACACATATGTGTGTATCTATACATATATACACACATAGACATATATACACAAATATAAATATATACACACACAAACATAAATTGAGCTATTTACATCAAGAATGTTTCTTCTTTCATATGACTTGATAATGGAGATTTTTTATAAACAAAGCTGCCAATTGTTAAGAAGTAAGCAAAAATATTCAGAGAGTGTGCTCACTTTAAACACACACACAACATAGCCTTCTTCACACTAACTTTCCATATACAATTCTTTTTTTTCTTTGTTCATCTCTGGACGGCATTTGGTTTTTTTTCTAACTTTTATTTTAGATTCAAGGGGTATAGGTGCAAGTTTGTTTAATGGGTAAATTAAGTGACCTGGGGGGGTGGTATACAGATTATTTAGTCACCCAGAATTTGGTTTTCTGTTCATGCATTAATTATCTTAGGATTATGGCCTGCAGCTCCATCCATGATACTGCAAAAAAAAAATGTGATCTCATTTTTTATAGCTGAATCGTATTTTATGGTGTATATGTAAATTTTCTTTATCCAGTCTGCCACTGATGGACATTTATGTTGATTCAATGTCTTTGCTGTGGTGAACATATGAGTGAATGTGTCTTTGTGGTAGAACATTTTATATTCTTTTGAGTATATACTCAATAATGGGATTTCTGTGTTGAATGGTAATTCTGTTTAAGTTCTTTAAGAAATCTTCAGACTGGTTTCCACAGTGACTGAACTAATTTACATCCTCATTAGCAATGTATAAGTGTTCCTTTTTCTCTATGACCTTGATAACATCTATTTTTGGACTTTTTAATAATAATCATTTTGACTGGTGTGAAATGCTATCTCTTTGTGGTTTTAATTTGCATTTGCCTAATGATTAGTGATATTGAGCATCTTTTCATATGCTTATTGACCACATGTCTGTCTTCTTTTGAGAACTGTCTGTTCATATCTTTTGCCCATTTTTAATGGGGTTGTTTGGTTGTTGCTTATAGATTTGTCAAATTTCTTATAGATTCCGGATATTAGACCTTTGTTGAGTGCATTGTTTGCAGATATATTCTCCCATTCTGAAGGGTGTTTGTTTACTCTGCTGATAGTTTCTTTTGTTGTACACAAGTTCTTTGGTTTAATTAGTTCCTGCTAGCCAATTTTTGTTTGTATTGCAATTGGTTTTGGAGTCTTCCTCATAAAGTCTTTGCCCGGGCTGATGTCCAGAATAATATTTCCTAATTTTATTCTAGGGCCTTTATACTTTTCGATTTTCCATTTAGGTCTTTATTCTGTCTTGAGTTGATTTTTGTATATGGTAAAAGGTAGATGCCCATTTTCAATCTTCTGCATAAGGCAGGACAGTTATCCCAGCAGTGTTTATCGAATAGGGACCCCATTCCTTGTTTCTGTCAGCTTTGTTGACGATCAGATGGTTGTAGGTATGTGGCTTTATTTCCAGATTCTCTAACCTGTTCCGTTGGTCTATGTGTCTATTTTTGTAGCAGTACCACACTGTTTTACTTACTGTGGGCTTGTAGTATAGTTTGAAGTTGGGCAGTGTGATGCCTCTAGTTTTATTCTTTTTCCTTAGATTTGTTTGGGATATTTGGCCTCTTTTTTGGTTCCAAACAAATTTTTGAATTTTTTCTTCTAATTCTCTAAAATACATTGCATTGGTTTGTTAGGAATAGCTTTAAATCTGTAAGTAGCTTTGAGAAGTTTGGCCATTTGAACAATATTGATTCTTTCTATTAATGAGCATGGAATGTTTTTTCATTTGTCTGTCTTGTTTCTGATTAGTTTCAGCAGTGTATTGTAATTCTCATTGCAGAAATCTCCCACCTTCCTGTTTAGCTGTATTTTTAGGTATTTTTTTCTTTTGTGACTATTGTGAATGGGATTGCATTCTTCATTTTGTTCTCAGGTTGTATGTTATTTGTGTATAGAAATGCTACTTATTTTTGTACATTAATTTTGTACTTTGAAACTATGCTGAAGTTGTTTATCATATCTAGAAGCTTTTGGGCAGATACTATGAAATTTTCAAGGTGTAGTATCATGTCTGTGAAGAGAGATAGCTTCGCTTCCTGTATTCCTATTTGGATGCCTTTTTTTTCTTTCTCCTGCCTGTTTGCTCTGGCTAGAACTTCCAGTATTATGTTGAATTTGAGTGGTGAGAGTGGGACTCTATGTTTTGTTCCTGTTCTCAAGGGGAATGCTTCCAGCTTTTGCTCATTCAGTATAATGCTGGCTCTGGGTTTGTATAAGATGGCTCTCATTATTTTGAGGTATGTATCTTTAATACCCAGCTTGTTGGGGGTTTTTAACATGAAGGTATGAGGGATCTTATTGAAAGACATTTCTGCATCTATTGAAATGATCATGTGGTTTTGGTTTTTAGTTTTGCTTATATGGTGAATCACATTTATCGATTTGCCTATGTTGAGCCAACCTTGCATCCCAGGGATAAAGCATACTTTATCATGGTGAATTAGCTTTTTGATGTGCTGCTGGATTTGGTTTCCTAATATTTTATTAAGGATTTTTGCACCTAAGTTCATCAGGGATATTGATCTGAAGCTTCCTTTTTTCGTTGTATCTCTGCCAGGTTTTGGCATCAGAATGATGAAGGCCTCATATAATGAGTAAGGGAGGAGCTTTTCCTCCAAGATTTTTTTTCAATAGTAAAATAGGTACTAGGTCTTCTTTATATGTTTGGTAGAATATGGCTGTCAATCTATCTGATCCAGGGCTTTTTTTTTGTTTGTTTGGTTGGTACGTTTTTTTATTACTAATTCACTTTCAGAACTTGTTACTGGTCTGTTCAGGGACTCAATTTCCTCATGGTTTAATTTTCAGAAGTTGTGTTTTTCTAGGAATTTCTCCATTTCTTCTAGGTTTTATAGTTTTTGTGCACCGAGGTGTTCATAATAATTTCTAGGGATTTTTTTGTATTTCTGTGGATCAGTGGCAAGGTCCCCTTTGGAATTTCTGATTGTGTTTATTTTGTTCTCTGATTCTCTGAATTTTTTCCTTATTAGCCTAACTAGTAGTCTATCAATCTTTATTGTTTCAAAGAACAGACTTATTTTCATTTATTTCTTGTATGTTTTTTTTTTTCTCATCTCCATTTCATTCAGTTCAGTTCTGATTTTGGATATTTCTTTTCTTCTGTTACCTTTGGGGTTAGTTTGCTCTTCTTTTTCATGTTCCTTGCAGTATGATGTTAGGTTGTTAATTTGAAATCTTTCTAGCTTTTTGATATGGGAAGTTAGCACTTAGCACTACAAAATTCTCTTCTTTACACTGTTTTGGCTGTGTTCTAGAGCTTATTGTATGTCGTATCTTTGTTTCCATTACTTTCAAAGAATTTCTTGACTTCTGCCTTAATTTCATTGTTTACCCAAAAGTCAGCCGGGAACAGATTGTTTAATTTCCATTTAATTGCATGGCTTTGAGATCCCTTCTTGGTATTTATTTCTATTTTTATTATCCTGTGGTTCAAGAATGTGGTTGGTATGATTTCAGTTATTTTTGAATTTGTCGAGAATTGCTTCATGGCCAAATGTGTGATCAATTTTAAAGAATGTGGATATGCAACTGAGAAGAATGTATAGTCTGCTTTTTGTTGTGTGGAGTGTTCTGTAGATGTCTATATGGTTCATTTGGCCAAGTGTCAAGTTTAGATCCCAAATATCTTTGTTAGTATTCTGCCTTGACAATCTGTCCAACTGTCCTAAGTCTCTTCATAAGTGTCTTAGAATTTGTTTTATGAATCTGGGTGTTCCAGTGTTGGGTGCATATATATTTAAAATAGTTTTCTTGTTGAATTGAAACATTTAGTATTATATAATATGCTTATTTGTCCTTTTTGAACACATTTGGAATTAAAAGTTATGTTTGTGTAAAGACCCTGTGAGACTCCATAAACTCTATGTACCATAAGGCCCCAAAGGACTTGACTTAAACATTTTAGATTTTGCTCAATTATTTAAAAAATAAGTTTACTATATTTTTTGCTATAATCTTACTCCTAGAACATTTTTGTTAAACACTTTTTTTATTAATAATAAATTTCTGTTAAAATATAGCATTCAAATGAGTCTATACATTTGTTAAACTAGTATTGATCTACATTATATGGAGTATTAGAATACATTTAGTTTTTTTCTATTGTTTTATAAACAATTCATTCCATCAAAATTAAGTCAAAAGTCACCATAGGAAATATTTACAGTAAGAGAAAATGAAAAGGAAATTCTACTTGTTAAATTTTCATTAACCATTAATGTATTTTTATGTGCCAAGTTTGATGAACAATATAAAAGTCATTTCTCCCCACAATAGTAGTAGTATTTAATTGTGGTAGAAAAAGAAACAGTAAATGAACTATATACTGCTATTCACACCATAATGGCATATAGTAGGTAAGTTGAAAAAAAAAGCAACTTTTTTTTGGATTCTATTCTATTTATTACACTATGAAAATTTAGGAATTAAATATTGGTGTGACTGGAAAACAAAGGAATATTCTGTAAGTCTAGTTCAGATAGGCTTTAAGAAATTTTGACAAAGAGGAAGGAGGATTGAATTCTCACATATTCAGTTTCTTCCCTATCAGAAAGAGTGTCCAGTGTTGACTGATGGGTTAATGGTACCCAAACAGATATAGCAGGATGGGGGTATACAATTGGCCTTTAATATGTAATATTTGATTGTGGCATTATACACCTGTTTATCAGCATTCAAAGAAACAAAAAATATTTTATTATATCTAGAGTAGAGAATTTATGTATTATTAATTAAAAGTACTTAACGGGGTTTTGCAATATTTTAAAATATTATTTTGGAGGAGTGCTGGTCAAATAAACTGTAATACTGAAGACCTGATAAGCTTTTCCTTTCCTCTTTCTGAAAACAAAATGACAAACAAATGAAGAATAAAACAAGTAGGAACTTATTGGACAAAGATGGAGGATACTGACTAAAATTTATGTAAAAAATAGTTGTTGAGTAAATATATTTTGATTTACCATCAAAACTTTAATAAAATGTTTATGGGTAGCTTATTAGTAAACCAACAATTTTAAGAGACTAAATTTCATTTTGTATTCAATTATATCATTTGGATTTCAAAAATGATACATTCATAGAAGACTTCAGCTTGAGGGAATATTGAAGATCATCTAGTCTAGGGATAGCAAATGGTTGTCACTTTGCATTCCCCTCTGCCTCAGTGAAAAAGAGATCAATGATCCTGAGCAGTGCTATAATCATCGTGGAAGAGAGAAACAGAGGCATGTATGTATCTTTTTTGTTACACTTAATCAAAAACATCCCCACTCCCTTTACACACATAGAAAGCTTCAGGTAGGCATGTAAATGTTCAGCAGCCTGACAGTTTGATACTTCCTGGAGGAGCCAGAACGAAAACCCAGTTTTCGCTCATAGCATATTTCCCTTGTGTCATTTTTGGTCTTTATTAACTAAAATTTATTTTTAGCTAACTCTTTCTATGAGTGAAATAAAATCATTTTCTGTGAAATACAACTAAATTTCTGGGAACTTGGTAATGTTATATACAGTAGCTCTAATTCATTCAGGGCTTATTTTCAAAACTGATATAACTGTAGCCATGCTTCAAATAGTATAAAAATTTACATCTTTATTAACGATACTGTTCACAATAAGTGATATATGCAAGGAGTAAAAATCATAATTAGTCATATAATATTTTTAAATATAATTAAAACAGCTAAAATAGCAGTATAAGGATTTTAATTTTTATCTTTTATTTAAAATATTTCCTCTGGAAGCCTTTCTTGTTCATTTTAGTCTATTGAAATGGATTGAAAATGGTTTTGTTGAATGAACTTCAATCACGTTATTTTTTCCTCAATCTGTCCCCCCGAGTACTTGACTCATCTTTCTACCCATGGCCTCCCCTAAGATATGCAAGGTCCTACTCGCTGTAAATATATTTGTGTAGTCTCTTTCTACATAAACTAGGGGTTAAGGCAGAATCCCTGTTCACCCAGGACTAAAGATAATATTTGAGCTCTCAGTGGATTTTCTCCGCATTAAGAATAATAATTTGCTTTAAGAGCTGCACTCATTTAACACTAAACTTTACATATCAAATATTTTAAAATATGCTTTGCATTCTTTTTAGTATCCCCAACATTTGGTACAGTGTCTGGAATACAGTAGGCATTTAATTATTTATTAAATACTGTCATGCATGTTCAGAATGGGATACATTCTGAAAAATATATCATTAGGTGATACCATGGTTATGCAAACATCACAGAGTATGCTTACACAAACACCATAGAGTATGCTTATACAAAACTCCTAGAGTATGTTTACATCATAGAGTATGCTTGCACATAGTTGTGCAAGCATCATGGAGTATACTTACAAAAACCTATACACACCTACATTATGTGGTATAGCCTATTGCCCCTAGGCTACGCATGTATACACGATATTTCTGTACTGAATACTGTAGGCAATTGTTACACGATGGTAAGCATTTGTGTGTCTAAACAAGCATCAAAAGGGTACAGTAAAAATACAGCATAAAAGATAAAAAGTGGTACAAATTTATAAACTCCATGGATGGAGTTTGCAGGACTGGAAGTTGCTCTGAGTGAGTCAATAAGTGAGTAATGAGTGAATGTGAAAGTCTGGGACATTACTGTAGATTTATAAACACTATACACTTAGGTTACACTACATTTATATACAAAGATTATTTATTCATTAATAAATTAACCTTAGCTTATTGTAAGTTTTTATAAACTTAAAAAAAAGACTTTTGGCTCTTTTGCAATAACACTTAGCTTAAAACACACACACACACACACACACACACACACACACATACACACATTGTACAGCTGTTCAAAAATATTCTATGTCCTTAATTCTATATGATTTTTCATTTTTAAATGTTTTATTTTTATTTTTCTTACTTTTTAAGCTTTTAGTTAAAAATGAAGACACAAACACATACATTAGCCTAGGCCTATACAGTCTCGGGTTCAGGATCATCCATATCACTGCCTTCCATCTCCACATTTTGTCCCACTGGTCTTCAGGGAAAATAACACTCATGGAGCTGTCATCTTCTTTGATAAAAATGCCTTCTGGAATAACTCCTGAAGGACATGCCTGAGGCTGTTTTACAGTTGAGTTTTTTCATAAGTAGAAGAAATATGCTCTAAAATAACAATTAAAATTATAGTATAGTAAACACATAAACCACAAATCAGGAATAGTAATTTATTATCAAGTATTATGGATTGTACATAATGTACGTATTATACTTTGGGTTTGGTTAAGACAGAATTGCCACATACACATCCATAATGCATTGTGCTATGATATTATGAAGCCTATAGCATCACTAGGCAACAGGAATTTTCAGCCTCGTTATAATCTTTTGGGGGCAACATAGCATATGTAGCCTGTCATTGAATAAAACAACATTATACAAGGCATGACTATAAACTACCTCCAAAATTTGATACAATAAATATCTTAAAATCCCCACTGATATTATGTCATGTTCCTTCCTTCTTAAAGTCTTTATTAAGCTCCCAGCCAAAAATGTATGTTCTTCCCTGGACAACTTATACAATGAGGTTATATGTTTTACTTAATACTGATTTACTTTATTATAATTATTTATGGCATCATCTTACTTTTATCAAAGACAGCCATCTTCCTATGGGCAGGAGTTGTACCTCATAATTTATAAATCTGTCTGTCAGTGGTTATGCTCAATATTGGGAGCACAATGAATACCTGTTGAAAGGATAATTAATCACATGGAGAGGTGTGAATTAGAGATCATATTCTACTTTCTTCAACAAGGTGGCTGTGAAACTCAGATGAAAGCAAAACACCTATAAAAGTACTTTGTAATATGCAAAGTGCTATACAATTGAAGGAATCAAGATGATTTTGATTTATTTACTGTATATATGGAACAACATAGAGCTTTAAGGATCTTTGGTGCTCCACCATAACTGCTATTCAGAGGCTACTGAATACTTCTTCCAATTCACTGTAATGTGAGTTAGACATCAATCATCATTGATGAGTAAAGAAAATGACTTTCTCATAATCATCCTAGTAATAGGCTTCAGAATTCTTCAGCTAAATATATTTATGACAACATTTTGAATTAAACTGAGATTCATGTAACATCTATCCATGAAATATTTCTGAATGTCTAGTATAAACCAGGCAATATTAGGTGCTAATAGCTAAGAATAAGTGATGAACAAAATAGACATGGTCCCTGACCTCAGGGAGTTTATTTTCCAAAATAATTTATCTTTAACAATGTAGCAATAATTTTATGGTTTTGTAACTGGATCTTTGAAAATGTTTACGATAAATACTTTAAGCTGTGTCTTATGAGGATTTGGTGAATCTTAAAAAGAAAAATCCCTCCACAAAGATTTCTGTAATCAAGTTTAACCTTTTGGATCCAACAGAATAATACCCTTGTCACTTAGGGATATGCCATTAACATTACCTGGTTAGTTAATCTTTTGATTCTTGGTATCAAGAGGTCTAATTAATTTAGAGGGCTTGCAATCAGTTGATATGTCTGAATATAGCAGATATAAGTTGTGTGCCTTGTCTACCTACACTCTCAGTCTTAGAACCACGTCTAGCTAAATGAGAACTCTGAAATGTTGTGCCCTAAACTAATAAAAGGAGGAAGCTGACAACTTTTGTAAAACATCTGGTTGATAAAGCAAGGCCAATATCTTTCAGTGCTGTCAGTCTAATAAGAAATATCTTCCCTAGTTGTCTGACTCAGCAAATCCAATAATCCCCACATTTCTTAACAGATAGGCTAGGTGGTTTGCAGATAGGCAGGGCTCAATCAGAAAAATCACGTGTGTGGATATATATCTATATATCTCACACACACACACACACACACACACACACACACACACATATATAGAGAGAAAGTATATATATAGATACAGTTACAGATACACACATATATATGTATATATGATACAGTATGTTATGCTATGATGTATATTACATATATTTATATCATATAGATTACATATTTGACTTAAATAATATATAAAATGATTGTGACATGCTCTCTACTCTGTCATCATTCTCCTTTTTTTCACACTGACTATGCTATGTAGTGTGACAATGCTTTGCTGGACTCAAAGAAGTTCTACACATTGATGCTGAGAAATACAGATCTGAGTATTCAGCATATCTCCAAATAAAACAGCCACAATTCCACATATAGTTACTAAAATAATCCTGTGATAGGAGCTGTCTTGAACCTATTTTACTCATCTTGTAGTCTTTTAGTGAGGCTGTTAATAATGGTGACATATATCCACTGACTTATTAGACAGGAGGGGAAGATTATTCTTCATAGACATTAAAACAATAAACATTTAAACTTAGAAGAAAGGATAAAAGCTGGCCTCTTCTCTAAGGAAATGGTATCAGCAAGAACTCTGATCTGTACTTCACGCCACTGAAAAGTGATTATGGGACATGCTACCATAAAAAATGAATTCTTCTGAAAGCTCTTCTGTAAAGTTTTTTTGGGCACCATACTCTTCTATGTCTTCTATCCTTCATATGACCAGCACTCAGTCCAGTAGGCTCCTTCCTCTGCCCATTCTAAAATTGTTATTTCAGGGTATCTTTTTTTTTTTTAATTTTATCACTATACCTTTTCACATAACTTTATCCTGGCTAGCGCCTTAATTACCACTCAGACCAATAGCTCTTAAATATTGAAGTCCAGTCAATAATTTTCTCAGGAAATTCATATCTATGTTTTCAAATACTTACTAGACTTTTACCCTTGAATATATTCTCAGCACCTCTGTCTCAAATATCTAAATTTAAACTCATTTCTCCCACTTGAAGCCTGCTTCTTTTCTCACAATTTCTATCTCTGTAAATGGAAGCACTGATCATTGAACTGCCAAGTCATAACTGAGGAATCCATGTGTACTCCTCTAACCCTATCCAATCCATCAATTCAGATAATTATAACTTCTTAATATTTCTGAAATGCATCTAATTCTATCAATTCTCTTCCTACAACTCTAGCTCTGGTCATCATTATCTTTCATTTGAATCACTATGTGTTAAATTATCATCTAGCTCCCCACTACGTTGCTCCACTCATTGGAATAGTCTTCTAAATTATAAATATAATGGAGCCACACCTCTGCCTAAAATACCTCAATGACTTCCCAGGATCCTCCAGATAACATCTAAGATCTTTCTCCTTATGCTTCCCCATCATGACCTGACCCTTGCTGATTTGCCTGGCTTTAGCTTTTGGCCTTCTCCTTAGCTCTGACTTTCCCTTTTGAACTCTAGTAATATTAAATCTCTTGTCTTACCTCAAAAGCATCATTCTGACACCATTCGTAGTCTCTGAAATTGTATATATCCCATTCTCTCTGGAAACATTTTTTCTTCTTGACTTCTTTGTGTGCATTCCTCTTAATTCATGTTTCAGGCAACTATTTAGATACAACTTAGACTGGAAAGTCTCTCTTCCTCTATGTTGAGCCTCAAATCTCCAATTTTTATTTACCCCATCCATGATTCCATAACACCTTTACTTCCCTTATAATTCTCTTTTTTTTGTTGAGATGCTATCATTCAATCTCACTCTATCTCACTCTATTGCCCAGGCTGGAGTGCAGTTGCACAGTCTTGGCTCACTGCAATCTCCACCTCCCAGGTTCAAGAGTCTCCTGCCTCAGCCTCCTGAGTAGCTGGGACTACAGGTGTGTGCTACCATGCCTAGCTATTTTTTGTAGAGACAGGCTTTCACCATGTTGGCAAGGCTTGTCTTGAACTCCTAACCTCAGGTGATTCACCCTCCTCAGACTCCCAGAAGCACTGGGATTACAGGCATGAGCCACCATGCCCAGCTCCCCTTATAAATTATTCTTATCAACGTGCACTACAATTGGCTGGCCACTTATTTGCCTTTGCCACTAGGCTGTTGATTTCACAAAGACTGGAAATATTGCATTATTATTCACCATTATATCTCCAGTACTTAGCATAATGTAGTACATAGTAGGCACTAAAAATATTGTTCATTTCCAAATTTTTCTATTATTTCTTATTTACATGTAATGGCAGATCTTTTCCCTTTATATAAAACATCGCTGACCTATTCTTATTTTAACTAGTGTTCCTCTTTTATCTGATTAGCAAAATGAACTTTTGGCTAAGGTTGATGTAAACAATTACAAAATAAACTTTGTGGTGTTTTCCAGCTAAGAAAAGCTTGTATATTAGGGTCTTATCTCTTACTATGCTAAGCATAATGTATTTTTCTTTTTAATTACCCTCCTCCCTTTTCTTTCTTTTTATAGTATACCCATTTGACTATCTGAGTCCCCTAAGGATAAAGTTGATGATTTTTAAATATTTTTACATCTTAAAGTGTGCAGCACAGCAGCTTGTATCTACCTTGATCTTAATAAATATTTGTTCAATTTAATTAAACACAAAACAAGGGAACTATCAGCCTAAGCTTTCATTTAAGAGAGTACTTAGAATGAGTCTCCAATTTTACCCTCCAGATGTATTCTCACCCTGCCCTGTGTGCAGACAGGCTGACCTTGATGGATTGTATCAAGAAGCTTCCTTGATCCCTGGCTTCTGGTTGGATTGGCAAATAAGAGGCCATGGCAGAAGATCAGAGGTAAGAAAAATAGTGAGATAAACAAGTCTATTTCCCTGGATTCTTTCTTGTCAGATTACCACTCACTAAGTTCCAGTAAATACTTTATCCTCTAATTGCTTCAATTCTAAGGGTGCTACTAGTGGCTTACTGTTATAAATACACATACATTTAGGATATTCTACTGTTCTTCACTAGTTCCTTAATTCCACCCACAACTTTTTAATATGGCCTTTATTAGATTCTTCTCAAATTACTCAGTTTTAGTATGATACCTTTTCCTGCCCAAGCCATAATTAATAAATAGCCTTCCCCTATATTCTCTTACCATTCCCTTCCTAATCTCCAGGGGTATTAGTCCATTTTCACACTGTTATGAAGAAATGTCTGAGACTGAGTAATTTATAAAGAAAAATAGGTTTAATGGACTCACAGTTCCACATAGCTGGGGAGGCCTCACACTCATGGCAGAAGGCAAAGGAGGAACAAAGACACATCTTACGTGGCAGCAGGCAAGAGATCATACGCAGGGGAACTCCCCTTTATTAAACCATCAGATCTCATGAGACTTATTCACTATCACAAGAATAGCATGAGAAAAACCAGCCCCCAAGATTCAATTACCTCCCATTGGGTGTCTCCTGTGACACATGGGGATTGTGGGAGCTACAATTCAAGATGAGATTTGGGTGGGGACAGACCCAAACCATATCACCAGGTTTTAAGAACTATTAAGCGAACTTGGTCACTGGGGCCTATCAGTGAAAAATTTGGAAGAGTGACCAAGAAGGTTTTGACTTATTTCCTCTTATTCAGCACCCAGATACGTCTGGCATGTACCTACAGATGAGCCCAATGATAGGAAGAAGACAGCCATGGGCCATGTGCTATCTGAATCTTGCAAATAGTGCTCAGGAGACAAGACCTTATACTTTTTATTCTTGGTACAATTCTTGTTCCTCAGGGTTTATTAGTTCCTTTAAATGATACTAGCCACTACAAGCACAGTACAACCTAGAGTGGAATAGCTACCTAAACTTAAGTCGTGATGTTCATCTTTCTTCCCCATTTTTTGACATTGCAGAGGCCTTATTGTTTTGACTACCAATTTTTTTTTTCCATGAAGTTGATGGTTTTCTGCTTTTTCATGTGAGAGTAATGTATTTGTCCATTTTCATGCTCCTGATAAAGACATAACTGAGACTGGGCCATTTACAAAAGGAAGAGGTTTAATTGGACTTAGAGTTCCACAAAGCTGGGGAAGCCTCACAATCATGGTGGAAGGCAAGGAGAAGCAAGTCACATCTTACATGGATGGCAGCAGGCAAAGAGGGAATTGGGAAGACACAAAAGTGGAAACCCCTGATAAAACCAACAGCTCTCATGAGACTTATTCACAACTTGAGAACAGTATGGGGAAAACTGCCCACATAATTCAATTGTCTCCCACCAGGTCCCTCTGACAACATGTGAGAATTATGGGAATACAATTCAAGATAAGATTTGAGTGGGGATAGAGCCAACCATATCATTCTGCCCCTGGCCCCTGCCAAATCTCATATCTTCACAATTCAAAATCAAAGTCATGCCTTCTCAACAGTCTCCCAAAGTCTTAACTATTTCAGCATTAACTCAAAAGTCCACAGTCCAAAGTCTCATCTGAGACAAGGCAAGTCCCTTCTGCCTATGAGCCTGTAAAATCAAAAGCAAGCTAGTTATTTCCTAGATACAATGTGGAGTGCAGACATCAGGTGAATACAACCATTCCGAATAGGAGAAATTGGCCAAAACAAAGGGGCTATAAGGCCCATGCAAGTCTGATAACCAGTGGGGCAGTCAAATCTTAAAGCTCTAAAATGATCTGCTTTGACTCCATCTCTCACATATGCAAGAGGTAAGTTCCCATGTTCTTGGGCAGCTCCATCCCTGTGGCTTTGCAGGGTAAGCCTTCTTTTTGGCTGCTTTCACAGGCCGGCATTGAGTATCTGTGCTTTTCCAGGTGCACAGTGCAAGCTATTGGTAAATCTACCATTATGGTATCTAAAGGATCGTGGCTGTCTTCTCACAGCTCCACTAGGTAGTGCCCCAGTAGGGACTCTGTGTGGGGGTTCCAACCCCACATTTCCCTTCTGCATTGTTCTAGCAGAGGTTCTCCACAAGGGCCCACTCCTAAAGCAAAATCCTGCCTGGGCATCCAGGCATTTCCATACATCCTCTGAAATCTAGGCAGAGATTCACAAATCCCAATTCTTGACTTATTTGTACCCACAGGCTCAACACCATATGGAAGCTGCCAAGGCTTGGGGCTTGCACCATCTGAAGCCATGGTCTGAAGTCTATGTTAGCTCCTTTCAGCCACCGCTGGAGTAGCTGAGATGCAGGGCATCAAGTCAGAGTCAGAGAACTAAATTTCACCTGGTTCTTGCAGTTGTTTTTTAAGTAGTCTAGTCTTTCTGCTGATTTAATCTAAATAGTAAACCAGCAAAGGGCTACACAAATCTCAGGTCAATATTAAGTATTATAACTTATTCTCTCTCTTTACTTCTTACAAACAGTAAATTCTAGGGGGGGATTCTTCCCTTGTCTAATTCTTCCCAGCTATCCCTGGACAATTATTATGATTTTCTCATGCTTGTAAAACCAGAAATTCTTTATTTATTATAAACTCAACAGAAGTAAATTACAGCTTACTTAAGTCAAAAGAATTTCAGTACGATCCAAATGCAGGAATATAGCCGGGCCTGAAACCAAGCACCAGACAGTTGGCCAGTTGTCACATCTATTCTTGCCTTTATCTGTTTCTTTAAAAAATTACCTCTCTCTCTCCCTCCCTCCCTCCTTCTCCTCCTCTTCCCCATCCCAGACCACTTTGGCATATGAATTTGTTTTTGTTTATGGTACATAAGATGTCTTAGGCAAGATATGGCTGCCCATGACAGTAATACATAAAATTCATATGTCATTATTTCAATCATATAAAAGTTAATTAGCTATATCTCAGTTCCAATATCAAAATCCAGGGAGACAGATTATTATCAGCCAGCAATTTTTTTCAAGCTATCATTAATTCATGATTCAGGGCATTGAGTTTGACAATCTGCATTTTTAAAAAGAAAATAAACCAAAATGGAAAAATCAGACCATAAGGCACATAGAATACATTGAATATATGGGTATGTATACAGGGTACCAAATAAATTGTACTGTGGGGCTCAGTGAAAAAGCTTGAAAAAAACTATTAGGACCAGTTTGGAGATGTTTATGTCTACCTAGGTGGATCATGTATAGCTTATTCAAAAAAGAATCAGAAATACTATCAAAGTTTTTTCTCAGGATTGAATGAAGTCTGCTAACTATATTAATTTCAAACAACAATACTAATTCTCCAAGAACTTCAGATGTTATTCCCCCTAGTGTTGGTGCTACTCTAATGACTAATGATGGTCACTAATAATGAAACCTTGTTCTTCTAAGGCGTTAGAGATTGCACAAGGACATCCCTATACTGGTTCATGCTTACTTTGACAAACCATTCTTTCCCTAGGCATTCTTTCCCTATACATTGATACTGTGTATCCTTAAATTCAGATACTTTTAACCTCTAACATTTGTTGGAGCAAAATTCATGTGAATGGAGTTTATTCTTGATGTTTTTTATCCAAAGAGTTCCTTTTTCTTCAAATAAATGGAAAAGTTTTTCTTATAGCTTCAGGGTAGAGCCAAGCCTGACTGAACATGAGAAAGACCATTATACCCAACACAAGGTCCTCAGATAGAGATTCTCAGTTTCTAAAGCAACAATTAAGAGTTACCAGGGCCACCTTTATAAGTGTACAACTGTGTGGTCACACAAAGCCCTGAAATCAGAAGACCTTTGCACTTGGTTTAGTGTTCTGCTGTTGCCATCTTGAAATTCTTAATGATTTGATCTTTGAACTTGAATTTTGAAAATGAAGTCCAGTGGGACAATGGAGCAGAGAAGTTTGACACAAAATGTATGCCCCCTGATCCTGGCCACCTCATTTGCATATAGATGCCTCACAAGACCAGAAGTTCATTGGACCCAAAATGTATGGGAGTTCAATACAACCCACATAAGTATAAGGAAAACCCTTTAAATTTACAACCTGAGTAAGCAGGGGTGCCGGAACTCCTATGAGTCCATATTTTTCATTTAAACCAAACCTGCTTCAATATTTCAATGGCACTCTAAGAAGCAAAAGCAACCAAGAAATTGTATAATAATTTGTTTTTTTATTTCTTTGTTTCAGACAGGGTCTTGCTCTGTCACCCAGGCTGGACTGCAGTGGTACGATCTCAGTTCAATGCAAATTCAAACCTCCTGGGCGCAAGGGATCTTCCCACTTCAGCCCCCCTCAGGTAGCTGGGACTACATGCATGCACCACCATGCTTGGCTACTTTCTTGTCTTTTTTTGTAGAGATAGTTTTGCCACATTTCCCAGGTGGTCTCAAATTCCTGAGCTCAAGTAATCTGCCTACCTCAGCCTCCCAAAGTGCTGGGAATATAGGCATGAACTACAACACCCAGCACTTTTATTTTCCCTTCCTTTTCTTTTAATCATCTTTCCTTTCCTCTTCTTTTTTTTTTTTTTTAACTTTTACTTTAGGTTTGGAGGTACATGCGAAGGTTTGTTACATAGGTAAACACCTGTAATGGGGGTTTCTTGTACATATTATATTTTCACCCAAGTATTAAGCGCAGTACCCAATAGTTATTTTTTCTGCTTCTCTCTCCCCTCAAGTGGACACCAGTGTCTGTTGTTTGCCTCTTTGTGTTTATAAGTTCTTATCATTTAGCGCTGACTTATAAGTGAAAACATGCAGTATTTGGTTTTCTGTTCCTGCATTAGTTTGTGAAGGATAATAACCTCCAGCTCCATCCTTGTTCCCACAAAAGACAATATCTCATTCTTTTTTATGGCTGCATACCATTCCACAGTATAAATGTAGCACATTTTCTTTATCTGTCATTGATGGGCATTTAGGTAGATTTCATAACTTTGCTATTGTGAATTGTGCTGAAAAAAAATTGTGTACATGTGTTTTTATGGCAGAATGATTTATATTCCTCTGGTATATACCCAGTAATGGGATTACTGGGTCAAATAGTAGTTCTGCTTTTAGCTTTTTTTTTTTTTTTTTTTTTTTTCTGGAGACAGTCTGGCTCTGTCACCCTGGTTGGACTGCAGTGGTATGGTCTTAGCTCACTGCAACCTCTGCCTCCCAAGTGCAAGTGATTCTCCTGCCTCAGCCACCTGAGTAGTTGGGACCATAGGTGTACACCACCATGCCCAGCTAATTTTTGTATTTTTGGTACAGACACGGTTTCACCATGCTGGCCAGGATACTCTCAAACTCCTGACCTCAAGTGATCCTCCTAACTTCCAAAGTGCTGGGATTACACGCATGAACCACCACGCCTGGCCTGCTTTTAGCTCTTTGAGAAATCACCATACTGCTTTTCACAATGGTTGAACTAATTGACACTCCCAACAATACTGTATATGTCTTCCCTATTCTCTCCAACCTCACCAGCATGTTATTTTTTGACTTTTTAACAATAGCCATTCTGACTGGTGTAAGATGCTATCTCATTGTGGTTTTGATTTGCATTCTCTAATGATCAGTGATATTGAGCTTTTTTACATATGCTTGTAGGCCATATGTATGTTCTCTTTTGAGAAGCATCTGTTCATGTCCTATGCCCACTTTTAAGGGGGTTGTTTTTCTCTTGTAAATCTGTTTAAGTTCCTTATAGATGCTGGATATTAGACCTTTGTCAGATGTATACTTTGCAAATCTTTACTCCCATTCTGTAGGTTGTCTGCTTATTCTATAGATAGCTTCTTTTGCTGTGCAGAGGCTCTCAAGTTTAGTTAGATCCCACTTGTCAATTTTTGCTTTTGATGCAATTGGTTTTGGTGTCTTTGCCATGAAATCTTTGTCCTTTTCTATGTCCAGGATGGTATTGCCTAGGTTGCTTTCCAGGGTTTTTATAATTTGGGGTATTATCTTTAAATCTTTAATCCATCTTGAGTTGATATTTGTATGTGGTGAAAGGAAAAGGTCCAGCTTCAATCTTCTGTATATGGCTAGCCAGTTATCCTAGCATCATTTATTGAATAGGGAATCTATTTCTCATTTCTTGTTTTTGTCAGCGTTGTTGAAGATCAGATGGTTGCAGACACATGGCCTTATTTCTGGGCCCTCTGTTCCGTTCCATTGGTCTATGTGCCTATTTTTGTACCAGTACCATGCTGTTTTGGTACTGTAGCCCTGTAGTATAGTTTGAAGTCAGGTAACGGGATGCTTCCAGTTTTGTTCTTTTTGACTGCCTTGGCTATTCATTTTTGGTTCCATATAAATGTTAAAATACTTTATTCAAATTCTTGAATAATGTCATTAGTAGTATGATAGGCATAACATTGAATCTGTAAATTGCTTTGGACATTTCAATAATATTGATTCTTATTATCCATTAACATGGGGTGTTTTTCCATTTATTTGTGTCTTCTCCTATTTCTTTGAGCAGTGTTTTGTAATGCTCATTGTAGAGATCTTTCACCTCTTTGGTTAGCTGTATTCCTAGGTATTTTATTCATTTTGTGGCAATTGTAAATGGGATTTCCTTTATGATTTGGGGCTCAGTTTGGCTATTGTTGGTGTATAAGAATGCTAGTAATTTTTGTACCTTGATTATGTATTTGCTTTCCTTTTCTGGTAGTACAAAGAAACTAAAATAAGATGTACCATCTTAGTATATTTTGTGTATATATGGTATTGTTAGAAACTAAAATAAGATGTACCATCTTAGTATATTTTGTGTATAATACAGTATTGTTAACTATAAGTACAATGTTGTACAAAAAGCCACCAGTTTGTACACCTGTGTAATTGAAACTGTATATTCCATTCCATTCTTTGATCCTATAGATTTGATTAATTTAGATAGCTCATAAAGATAATTTAGACAGCTCAAAAAGAATTTTTTCTTTTTTAAAATGGAGTTGTATTCCATTACTTCCTCATACAAGCCCATAATTTATGCTGAAAATAATAGAAAAAAAAGAAAAATATGGCACAACTCATAGTTCCTTTTCCTTTCAGTCTTTCTTTACTCATTAGCAAGCCAAAGATAGTGTTGGTATATATACACACATCAAGAAGGGCAATTTTTAAAAAAAGTTGAGTTAAATTTGTGCAGCATTTCTACTATTCTAGTTGGAACAAAATACATATGTATATATGAGCTGCAAATATGTAAAAATTATGTAATTTCAGGAATTCCACATAAGAGTTATGCTCTTATAACTGCATTTAGTATTGGCCTTGCACAAAATTAAAATGAATTGTAAAACTTACAACAGTTTAAAATTTTAATTTTTGTTTTTTTTAGAATGACATTAAATAGCTAATAATAAGCACAACCATAATTGAGAATGAGACCACAGAAGAAAAGCTTTATATTTTAGTACAAGCAAAATAACATTTTCCCTGCTTTTTGGACAAGGAAGCCCACGTTTTCATCTTGCACTGGTCTCACAAATTATGTAGCTAGAGTTAAGAGTAGAATGAATTAACTGAGAATTTTGATGCAGGAAATGTGTGCCATTTCTTTACCCTCAGCTTCTTTTCCTAAAATTCCTCTAAAACAACATAGTATTTTGCTTTTCTGGACCATTGTGTTTCTTGGGAGGACTCACTTAAAGAGAACAATTGTGTATTATTTAAATGTTTATGTAGCTCTTCTGATGCAGGGGAAAAAGAAACACCACCGTATTTCTCCACATTTCTGGTTTGTTTTGTTTCCTTCTCTCTGGACTCTGCCCCCACGCTTCACACTAAGATTTCAAGGGTGATGACGAGTCAGATGACATTTCTCACCAGTGCTCCATTGGGTATCCTAGCAGTTTAGATCACCTCCACTGCAGACAAAGCTGCTAGAAACACATGCAAAACTCAGTTCCCCTCAGAGTTATTCTGAGAACCCTAATTCATTTGAGAAGTGGAGGGATGGCAAAGAACTTCAGCCTACACTCCAACTTACAAAGCAGATAATAACACTGACTTTTTTCCTGTGATGACGAATCAGAGGAAAAGGCAGTCAGAAACACCATTTTAGCATAGATGGTCAGAGCATGCCAACCCTCACATGTCCCAGGCAATGCCATTTTCCACTTTATAGCGACAGTTTTCCTGAGGTGTGGTTAGAGGTGCAATGAGTGAAATGCAATGTGTGGAACTGCAAGGAAGGGAATCAGAATGTTGATATTGAACCAAATGATGAGATGAAGAAGCCCCACAAGGAGAAAACATATGGCCATGCATATGCATGGTGATTTGGATCAGGAGCACATGTGGCTAGATGATACCATGATAATGCTAGGGGAGAACAGTCAGAATCAGTCCTAAAAGCTGATTACTCTCTACTGAGTGCCTCCCCATGGTGGGAAGATAGCTCTCAATTATATTAAAATTGATTTCTTTACTCTCTTGCAGGCTGGGGAATATCTCTATCTGAATATGAGTGCAAATTAAAAGTACCTTACTTTGCACTTATTTTTTTCATTGAAGAAATTGAGATTTTCGATTATATTTTAAAATAGACATACATATTGGATATTGATTGATCTTTTCCATCTGTGTTCTTTCTGGCTGATCAATTCCTCACACATGTCCTTAAAAATCTTTTTAGATGATGATGATGACGATGATGATGCTATAGCATGTCTGTTTCATCTGTCAGTATAACATCATCTTATTGAATACCTGCAGGAAGCATACTTGTATTGTTTGAACCCTAATCATGAGGAGATAGCATATGTCTCAGTACAGTGTAGCACTGTTGGTGCTATAGGTGAGAAGCAAGGCCTCTGTTAATAAATGTTTTCTTGATGCTGTTTATCCAATGAGTTTTGTTTCATGTGAAACTGGAAACTATAGTGAAGTCCAACTAAATAACTATTCTTTGGAGAGGAGAAACTTGGTAACAATAACTATGGTAAAGCTCATTTGCCAAGAACTTGAAGATACTGTTGTATACCCGATATTAGAGACATTTCCTTCTAGAAAATGTATCACAGCAGATATAGTTTAAAACATTAGTCTCTATTGACAGCTTTAGAATACACCTCCTTAACACAGTGCATATAAAAAGAGACTCTTATTCAGGCTATTTGTTTTTCAGAAAAGTTGCCAAGTTAGATGAACCAAATGAAATTTTAAGACTGATAAATTGTATTATTATTATTCTATTTAAAAATTCAAAATATTCCTTGTTTATTTCTCATTTGCAGAATAATTCTGTTATGTGCTGTGTTAAGATTGTGATCTCTCTGGGCTAATAAAGGTATTGTTGCTCTCTCAGTATCTACCTAATCCCTATTACACTATTGTCTCTAAAATGAAGAGTGTTCATCTTCCAACATGATTTAAACATTTGGCATCCAACAAAAGCTCAGAAGTATAGAAGTTGCCAAATTAATTTTCTTTTAACAAATATTGGGGTAGCAAAATTTTTCAAAGGGCTTTTTCTGGTGCCAGAAACATTTCATCTCTCACAGAACTTACAGCCTAGTGAGATTATCCAGTCAGTAAATGTATGAACACATAAGTGGACAAGGTAATTTCAGATTCGAGTTTTGAAGAAAATAAAATGTGATAACATAGTGACTATATGTAGGGGCTTCTTTAGGTGGTAACAAAAATCCTCTCAAGAGGGTCACACTTGAGTTGAAACTCAACAAACGATAAAGAAGACACTGTGGGATTTGGGGAGATGCATTTCACACAGAGGGAGTAGCAAGCATAAAGAGCTCTGGAAGCAAATCACCTTAAAGTGCTTGAAGTTCCAAATAAAGTTCAGTGTGGCTATAACACAGTAAGCAAGGCATAAAGAAGTAAGCAGAAGACAAAGAGGAGAAACCATAGAGCAGAACAAGATAACGCAGGATGACGTCTTGCATTAAGGGACTGTATTCTCTTTCCGAGTCCACAAGGGGGCGTAGTTTCAAAGGCAAGAACTTCCCAGCACCATACCTCCTCCCCCACCCCTCACCTCTCCGTCTGGGGACTAGAGGTCTTGGTTTAAACTTTCGTGCCTGGGAAAATAATCAAAGTCAATCACTCCAGCGGAGGTTTAAAGGAACTCCTTTCACAGGTCAGGAAACTTAAACGGGATGAAAATTCCTCCCAGTTAAAAGTCCCCAACCCCACACCTGGGAAGACTCCATGTATGGATCCCCTTCCATGATCTCGTGGAAGCTGCTCTTTCTCTTTTCTATTTCTTCCCCCTTTTTCTCTCTCTCTGCCTAAATAAATAACTTTCTGCAAAACTCTTTCGGTTCTGATATTTGCTTAATCAAACACTCCCTCGGATGGGGTGCTCCCTCCCATTCTTGGGTGAGTGAGAGACCAAGGGCCTCTCACCTTTTTTATTTTAAAAGAAATAAAAAAGAAAGAACACAGCCCACTGGGGAGAGAGCTGAGCCTCCCCCGTCACCGGAACCCGGTCTCACTATGATATATCCTATTTTGACAGGTTTTATGTCTATCTCTGCTTTAACTTAACTTCATCCTTTGGTTTCTGGAGGATAAAGCTATGTCTGCCTCATTCTAATAAAATTCAGGTATCAACTACATTGCTCCATTTTTTGATATTCAAAAAAGTTTTGTTTAAAATATTCAACAGCAGGTAGTGGGAAAACCAATAACTGTTCCAATTACTTCAAAGATTTGCTTGTGGGAGTGATGCAAACATACTGAATTAGTTTAATTTGAACATTAATTAATTGAATTAGAAAATTTGAACATTTATAAGGGCAAATAAGAAAGAAAGTATTCCCAATATTTGCCATGTGATAAAAGAGAAAGGAAACTTAAAACTAGAGTTCAAACTTAATGCTGCAGGGATTGGATATTGGGAAGAGTATAGACATAAATATTAGCCTTAATGACTATGACCACATGTAAGCCGGAAGCATGGTCTTAGGTCTAGATAAAGTAACAGAACTAAAACGGATGCCACTAAAAAAATGGTATATGCACAAATTCTAGAAGTTTTTCCCATTAGTAAAAAAGAGATTATAAAGACTCTTTTCATTGGCTCAAGAGAAACATTATCATTGCTAGTTTTTTGACTGGGAAAAAAAAGTTTAATATGAGAAATCAAAGTTTCAAGCCTATATTGAATATAGTTATGAATCCAAATGTATATAACCCACATGATTCAAGAAGAGATTTTACATTTATTTAAAAATGGTCTAAGACTGAGGAAATAACGAGGGCACTTGACAGAGGACAAAACAGATCTTTAATGACAACCTCCCTACCAAGATCCCACATGGATCTTCCATAGAAAAATTTTAAAAAACTGAAATAAACAAACAGGAAAAACCCATCTCTACTTCAGCTACGCTCACAGCAAATGTTAAAGAATACTTAAGAAATGACCCCTTAAAAAGGAGAAAAAAAAACCTAGCAGAATTAGCACTATAGATATGTTTAGAATAGACAAGAAAATAACTTTGTCATGATTAAAGATCGAAAGAAAGCAGTAAATAATGCAATGAAAATATAATTCAAACAAGTTGGGATTTGGAAAATGTCCAAATAAGACTTCTATAAATGAAAAAGTAATTATTGAAAAAGAATAAAATAAACACAATAGATAGAGTTAACATTTTTTAAAAGATGAAGTGAGCCTGAGGCAGTTAAACAGAAAGTAACATAAAAAATATGATAGATGAAAATACAAAAACTCGTGAGATACTTCCAAAATAATAGATTCCTAGTCATTTACTGCACCAGGTGAATAGTCACTCAAGGAAACAAAGGGAGAGAAGGAAATCTAACTGCTTATCAAAGAGCTTTAACCTAATCTTCCTTATTTTAGACTGCTGCTTCTCTCCTGGTTTAAAAAGTACCTGGTTTTTCCAGTTCCTAAGTCCTCCTGGTTTTATCTGGTAAAAGTTAGACTCACACCCAGCTGTTTTCACTTCTAATTTGTAATTTTGCTCCACTGAGGTCTTTAACTTGGTTGTCACTCACCCTTCTGCTTTTTGTGTTCCACCTTTTTCTTCTCTTTTTCCATGCTCTTGTATATTTATGACTTCAAAGGATTGTCACTGAAAAGAAATAAAAAAGGATGTAAGACAGAGACTTTACAAAAATTGGTCTCCCAGCAATGAATAAGAAGACAAATAGTAAAAATGTCAATTATCTTCAAGTTAAACAATAAATTAAATATTTCAATCAAGATATGAATATGATTTTTGATAGAAATCGACAATCTGAGCTCTAAAATTTCAGTATAAAGGGAAAGGCAATTTTTTAAATAAAGGATGTAGACTTATCCTATAAGATATAAAGACACTGTAATGTTAAATAATTGAATAATGTTTTCATCTTATAGATATGAAAAAGTAGACCCTTGAAACAAACTTGTGAGCCTGGATATAGATATATATTAATATATAGCCAGTCTCTGAGCAATGTAAGGATTAGGGAAACTTGTAGAGTTGAAAATTTGCCTATAACTTTTCATTCCCCCAAAATTTAACCACTAATAGCCTACTATTAACCAGAAGCACTACTTATAAGATAAATAGTTGGTTAAACACATATTCCACGTGTTATATGTCTTATATACCATATTCTTGTAATAAAGTGGCCAAAGAAAATACTTTTAAGAAAGTCATAGAAAGAGAAAATATATTTATTATTAATAAGTAGAAATAGATTATCATAAAGGTCTTTATTCTCATTATTTTTACATTGAGTACACTGAAGCGGCGAAAGAAAAGAGCTTGGTCTTGCTGCCTCAGGGGTGGCAGAGGTAGAAAAGAGGCAAGAAAGACAAGAAAATTTGGCATAATCTACAAAAATAATCATAACTTCTGCCTGAACGCTTTGCTTTTTCATTTCTTTAACAATGATTCTATACGGTACATGTTCTCCCACCATGTGCTTTAGTTTTGGTGCTCATATCATTCAAAAAAAAAAAAAAAAAAAAAACTGGTTTTAAAAGTAGTCAAAGCAGTTTTGAGTAACCAGAACTCTTCTGCTAGATTGTCTAATGTGAATTTGCTGCCCAACATGGATGCTTCTACATCTTCTTCCTCATCATCTGAAACACTTATCTCCATCAAGTCATCTTCTGTTAATTCCTCTGGTGCAATGTCTTTTAGCTCCCGAATTTCTCTAAGATCTCTGTCATAAAGGCCTTCACCCTACACCTTATTTGCCGTATCCACAATCTCTCTCATGATTTCCTTGGTTGGCTTTGCTGCAAATCCTATGAAGTCATGCAAAACATCTGGACATACTTTTCTCCAGCAGAAATGCATTACTTGGGGCTTGATAGTTTTCACATATCTTTTTGT
Source organism: Sapajus apella (assembly GCF_009761245.1). Taxonomy (NCBI): domain Eukaryota; kingdom Metazoa; phylum Chordata; class Mammalia; order Primates; family Cebidae; genus Sapajus; species Sapajus apella. The sequence goes on from NW_022436954.1 coordinate 33,444,129, forward strand.
ATAGATGGTAATTTCAATAGAGTAATCTTTACAGACTTTCATGATGTTCTCTTTATCCGGGTTCTCTTTCACAGCACTGAAGATCCTTTTTACAGAGTACCATATGTAATGAGCCTTAGCAGTCGTTATGGACCCCTGAATCTAGAGGCTGAATTACAGAGATTGTATTTGAGGGCAAGTAGACCACGTTGATGCCTTTGGTGTTGAACTCATGGGGTTCTGGGTGGTGAGGGGCATTGTCCAATATCAAAAGAGCACTTCCTGATTTCAGGGACAAAGCATCCATGGAACTTACCCAGAAAGAAAAGGTTGTGTTCAGGCCCTCTTTCTATACAACCCAAAGTCTGACAGATGGTGTTTATCTTTTCCATTCAAGGCTTGGGGGTTAGCAGTTTTGTAGATAAGGGCAATCCTGATTATCAGTCCAATTGCATTTGTACAAAACCATAGTTAGCCTGTCCCTTCCTCTCTTAAATCCTGCTGCTCACTTTTTCTTACTAATAAATGTCCTATGTGGCATTTTTTTTTCTAGCATGGGGCACTTTCTTCTGCATTAAAAACCTCTTCAGGCACATATCTGTTTTCCTCAATGATTTTCTTACTGGTAATGAGGAACTCTGCTGCTTCTTGCTCAGCAGAAGCTGCTTCTCCTATTACCTTGACTCCTATTCTTAATACCTCTCTTGTTTCTATTACTTTTGCTTTTTAAAAAAGCCAAACCTCTTTCTAAAATTATTAAACCATCCTTTGCTGGCATTAAATTCTTTGGCTTTAGATCCTCATCTTTCATCTGCTTTAAGTTGTTATACAATGACTTTGCTTTTTCTTGAATTATATTAGAGCCTACATATATGCTTTTCTTACAGCAAATCTGCAACTGCATTTAAGCTGCATTTTCAGTATGAGATAAAAATGTATTTTCTAAAAAGTACAAGTTTTTCATGTCTGCTGGCAGTGGGCCTTAATGCTGAATTTATTTATCTTGAAATGTCTTGAAATGGTAGCCACCACGGCTGTAGACTTCAATCTGTGGAACATATCAAGCAATTCAACCTCTTCTGCCATGACTCTGCTCTGCTTCTTGGGAGCACTAGTGACACTATATATGGGTCTCATGATATTATCTAAGGTTTATAATATTGCAGTAAACACAATAAAAATATGCAAGAATTTTGAGACAACATTTTTTATTGCAATACACAATTTATGGGAGAGACTGCTCACCTGGAGATGATTAGCAGTACGAGGCATTTTAAACAGCTACTTGTAACACTTGAGCTCACCACAATAGTAACAGGAGGTGGCTACAAAATTATTATCATAGTGCCTTAAGTATTGTAGTTACTTTTATGCAGTTATAATTTATTATTACGTTTTTGAAATGGAGTCTCATTCTGTCTGCCAGGCTGGAGTGCAGTGGCACGATCTTGACTCACTGCAACCTCCACCTCCCGGGTTCGAGCAATTCTCCTGCATCAGCCTCCAGAGTAGCTGGGATTACAGGCACCTGCCACCACGCTCGGCTAATTTTTGTGTTTTTAGTAGAGATGTGGTTTCACCATATTGGCCAGGCTCTTGAACTCCTGACCTCAGGTGATCCACCTGCCTCGGCCTTCCAAAGTTCTGGCATTACAGGTGTGAGCCACCGTGCCTGGCCTATGCAGTTATAATTTCTTACTGCATCTTTATGTTTGTTTACCTTTCTCTCTACTGCCAATGAATTCATGTACAGTCTGACTTTGTGTGCATGAGTTTTGATACATTTAATCTTTTTTACAACATAATTATGTATATTTTATGGTAGCAAATGATAAAATTGACTAGAATCTTCATGTATTTTATGCATTCATCACATACCTTTTTCTAAAATTTTACAATATTTCTATGCTACACTGCTTGTCTGCAAGTTTTTCAAATTGCCAAAAATCTCAAAAAATATTTTCAACATATTTAATGAAAAATACCTGTGTAATATGTGGACCTGTGCATTTCAAACCCATGTTGTTCAAAGGTCAAATGTATAGAAGATTGGAATATAACAGACTTGGCATTATAATAAATAGTAGAAGGAAAATAATTATGTATAAAATGGTTCCAGGACAAATGGCTAATCATGCAATAATAAATAAAACCCCAGATTGCCTTGCACCGTACTTCATATTATCTTGAATTTAAAGACCTGAATATTAAAACCTTTAGAAGAGAATGCTGTTATGAATCAGAAGCAGGAAATAATTTCTGGAAAATACTCAAAAAGTATAAACTTTAATGAGACAAATTCTTAATGACTAGAATAGAAAACCTTTGCATTACAAATGATACCATAAATAAAATTAAAAGACAGTTTTGTGGGAGAAGGTGCTTTTATAGTATGTAATCAACAAAAGATTGGTAAATGGATTACATATTTTTGTAAAATGCCTTCAAATTAATATTAGAAAGACAATCCAAAAGTAAAATTGTAATTCTAATGTTTATACACACACACACACACACACACACACACAGTCTCACACACACACACACACACACACATATATAATATACATCGTTTAAATAAGTATATATATTTATAAATATTTACATGTATACATTATATGTGTGTATACATATCTGTATATATGCCCACACACATAAATATATAATAATAAAAAATTCAGAGAAGTGAAGGCCTGGATGGCCAATAAATACAAGAAAAAATAATCAACTACAGTTGTAAGAGAACATATAATTTTAAACAATGAGCTACTCAGTTTGACAAAATGTGTAAAAATCAGATATTCATAATTGTGATGCTGTAGAGAAAGAAAAACTATCATTTTGGCATTATCTGGTAAATTTGAAAATGCATTATTCTACAGCCCTGTAATTCCAACGCTAAGAACGTACTCTAGTGCTATGGTGTTTCAACCTACAAGAACTCTATTTTATACTGTGACTCAATATATGCCAGTATGCAACTGAAACTAAATTTTCATGTAAGAGTGCTTATTCTATTTGTGTGTGATACTGTTATGCATTGAATTGTGTCTTTTAAAATTCAAATGTTGAAGACTAACCTCCAATATCTCAGAATGTGGCTTTACAGAATGTGGAGAAAGAATTTTTACAAAAATAATCAATTTTAAATGAGATAACTAGGGTGGACTCTAATTGAATATGACTGGTATCTTAATAAAAAGGGAAATTTGGAGACATTCACACAGGGAGAATGCTATAAGATAAAGGTAGAGGCTGGAAAAATGCTTCCATAAGCCAATGAATACCAAAAATTGACAGCAAACAATCAGAAGCCAGGTGACAGGGCTAGCTTCTATTTGTTGACCTTCATAATGAGCCAACACTGCTAACATCACAATCTTGACCTTCTAGCCTCCAGTACTGTCAGACAGTACACTGTTGTTTAAGCCACTTTGTTACAGCCTCCACAGCAAACTAGTAGAGATGAGCAATAATATTAGTAGTGTGCTTTATTCTGTTTTAAAAGTTGAAATTCATGAAATTAACTCTATGGTCTACAAATTAATTGTGACCTATAATTGGAAAAATTTTGCCCAGGAAAATATCTTGCATATACTTCTACCAAGAATTCATTGAAGCATTATTCATAATAGCAAAAACCTGTAATTATGTAAACATCAACCAAAAATAGAATGAATAAAATGTATTGTTGTATATTAATGTAAGGGTCTACTCAATTGTAACTAAAATGAATTAACTAGAGCTACATGTATGAATATGGAAAAATGTTAAATTATAAAGTAATGAATACAAGACAAGTATAATATGATGCATATAATTTAAGATCATTTATGGAAGAAAGTTCAGAAAATAAATTATGTTTTTATGAATAAAAATATATGTTGTGAATTTATGAAAATTTGCATGAAGCTATTATATCACCTCAAAATGATAATTATTTTCTCTCTGTTGAAATACAGGGTCATATAAAAGGGAGAATTTGCTGAATTTCTAAATATTAAAAAATCACATTTACAGTAAATTTGTATTTATAATGTTCACAGAATAAGTAAAAACTAATTCACCTCGTGTTTGTGTTTTAAATGCCTTTTACATTTATCTACTATCCTATCACTTGAAAACATCATTAAGTCAGAATTATGAATGTTTTGAGAGGCAAACATAGCAAATACCTTAATACTTCCATCCACTGTGCCTGTAATATTAAAATATCAACTCAGTTCTAAAAAATTCAAAAAGGTGACAAACCCATTTGTTTACTATCACATGTGAAAAAATGAAATATTAATTGAGTGCTTTTCATTTTGCTTCTCATGTTATGTAGTTCTTTTTTAAAAATAGAGGACAATGATTCTCCTACATCTGTAATTTATTTCATAATTCGCTCAAAAATTTTCTTTATCAGATCTTATGTGGCCACTATTCCATTATGTTCCTGTACATGGGTGTGTTCGGGCATCAAAGTTGCAAAGATCAGAGGCCAGACCGCATTGTGAGGTGTGCATTCAAGAAGAAGATACAGAAATACAACAAACCTTTTTGTTTTGAAGAAACTGTTTCCTAAAGGTCCCCAATTACTAGGAATTTTTCTATCAATGGCATAAATAAGCCCTTTGAGTCTTAAAGGCTTCAGGCTGTCCAAAAGGAATAATTTATCTTTTACTTAAAAAATTAATGGTACTGGGCGGGACAGGATGGCTCATGCCTGTAGTCTCAGCACTTTGAGAGGCTGAGGCAGGCAGATCATGAGGTCAGGAGTTTGAGACCAGCCTGGCCAACATGGTGAAACCCCATCTCTACTACAAATACAAAAATTAGCTGGGTATGGTGGTGCATGCCTATAGTTCCAGGTACTCGGGAGGCTGAGGCAGAAGAATCACTTGAATTCAGGAGGCAGAGGTTGCAGTGAGCCAAGATTGTGCCACTGCACTCCAGCATGGGTGACAAAGTGAGATTCCATCTCAAAAAAAAAAAAAAAGGCTAAAAAAAAAAATCATGGTACCTTGCTACATTATTCATTTAATTAATTTAATTGTATTCATTATTCATTTAAAAGTTAAAATTGGTTAATAAAAATGTCTAAGTTTGTGTGCATACTCATCAACATGTCGGGAAAGGAAAATCTTTGTGATTTACTTCATCCCAAACAAAATCTAAATGTCTGCATAGAAAGGAAGAACAAGGCTGCTCACTTGTATGGCCAATGAAATGCTGAACATAGCCTGCTCTTATAGAATTACAAAATACCATTCTATTGTCAATTCCATAACAAGTTATTATCAGATATCTTTAAATCATAGATTTATCTCATGTTGCCTTATACGTCTAATGACTAAGATTTACAGATTGTAGAATGCCTTTCAGAATTTTCCATCCATCAATCTGCACTCTTTAGAGTTAGAAAATATTTATTTCTTCATCTGCATGATAAGTACTATGTCATCTTTAATGTCATGCCACCCACAAAAGATGGTGAAATATGCAACAGCATCCAATACTTCTGGCAATGCCTGCATAACACTATGACTAAAAGAAAACTTGAAAGCTTCTGAAATGTAAATGTTAAGTGTTTAATAATAAAAGAAGTTAGCATTAACCCCAGGGGTGAGATGAAAAAGATATAATTTGTTTCCACCCACATAAACAATGTGAAAAAAATATCAAGTTGAACTCCAAGTCCACAAGTCCACAAGAGTTGGGTATGTTGTTGAGTACAATTCTATAAACATGGAACAATAAATTATTTGTAATGTAATTAAATTAGTAATTCACACAATGGGGCTGTGCAAAGGGACTTAAAATATTTTTAAAACAAAGATTTTCTAATTTCCAGGACTGGTTGATTCATCCATTGATTCATTAAATGATTGCTAAGTATCAATTAATTTTCTAGCACCCAAAATAAAACACAGGAATGAAGCAGAAAGGTATTGTTCTCTTGGTACATAGATTAAAATAAAAATAATAAAATTATAACAAGAATTAAGCAACACACAGACTGCCTTGAACATATTCCAGAGCCATCTAGTCTCGTCTGGCATAAAGAAAAGCTTTTATGTAGAAGTCACACTAAATAGCTTCCTCTAAACAGTAGAATAACAACCTAGATTAACTGTTTAATATTCTTTTCAGTTATATTTCTAAGAAATTGTAACTGCTCATATATTTTGCCAAATAAAATTAATAGGCTAAATTTCATTTACTCTGCAATTTTCAAAACTTTTCTAAAGCTCCTCTGCCTGTGTCGTATCATATGTAAAATGAGGAAAGTAACACACCTCTAGGCACTTTCAGACAAGATCAGGTTCGTTCAGGGAGGTGTGGCTATAGACTACATCTAGACACTTTCAAAACTTATTTTAAGAAATACTGTGATGTTGAAATACTAAAAACATTAACTTTTATGCTGAGTATTCACTCTATATGTATAAGCAGCGCAAGTAATAATCATTATTTTTTAAAATTTTTGGAAGTATACTGTACTTAATATATCTGCATTATCACTTTGACATATAATTATTACATTATTAATATTTTTATCTTCATTTTTATACTAATCATTCAAAAGCCAGTGTATATATTATATAGACAGAACACCTCAATTTGAACTAGCCACATTTTAAGTGCTCTGGAACCACACATGGCTATTGGTGATTTTACTGGAAAACAGAACTTTGCCATAAGCCAGGCATGGTATATGCTGAGAGCAAACAGTGAAGCAGAACTGAAGCAATATGAAATACATTATCAGAAGAGCAGGATGTCTCCAGCCTAGACTCACAATTCCCTTCCCCAGTTGCGACCACTATTAACAGTGTGTGTTATTGTGCCTATAGACTCATTTTATATTTTATATTTATATATTTGGGAATATATGTGTATATATATAAACATATATATATATTATGTGTGTGTATATATGTTTCTATATATGTACATATATATTATGTGTGTGTATACACACACATATATACACACAAAAATATATATGTACATATATAGAAACATATATACACACACATAATATATATGTACATATATAAACATATATACAAACATAATATATATGTACATATATAAACATATATATACACACAATAATATATATGTATATATGTGTGTATATATGGACATATATACATATGTGTGTGTGTATATATATATACACATATACACACATATACCCAAATATAAATATATAGTGCATGTATATATGTTTATATGCATATGTAAACATTATACATATACTCAAATATGTATCTTAAGTAAATATAACTCATGAGATATACACATTAAATTGTGTGTATATATATATATGTGTGTGTGCTTGTGTACACATATTTGTGTATAATTTAAGCAAAAGTGAATGTTGTAACACACCAATCTGCTCCTTGCTTTCATGTGTAGGAGGCTATTTCAAATGGGCATATATGCCTCATTTTCTCACTAGCATAAAAACACTATGGTGAACATTTTTATACAAACATCTTGTGCCTAGATAGCAGTATATGTGTAGAATATAGTCCTGGAAGCATAATTATTTGGCCAAAGGGTATATACTTTGATGAACTTTGCCAACTTATTGTTTTATTTAAGTTAGGAGAGAATACATGTTTAAATGAATCTAAATACAGATAATATTGTGATTAAATAAATGATAATTTCTTTTCTTAACCCTCATCTTCAGTCCCCAAACCCCAATCCCAGTACTTTCTCTTGCAGTGATTCTTGTTTTCATTTGGAATTTCTCCTTTTTTTATATCCCGCCCCCACCAAAAGCTTATTTGTTATTTGTTTTGGAAATATGACAACTTTGTTAATCAAAATATTAGTTTCCCCAAATGATCCTGTACTCTTACAATAGAAAGACTTATAATAAAATTTTAGATATATACAATTTAAATCAAACTTGGGAAGTCTATAGATAGGAAACAAAATTTGTCAGTGAATTAATAAATTTGTCTTCAGTTTATAATTCTAATGTAAAGGATAGAAAATTCTTGACATAAACTCTGCTTTGATGAGAAACATTAATATCTGAAAGCATCCTGAGCTGAGTCTCTGTTTTAAAAATATCACATTTGTGCAATTCACACATATTTGTGAAATTCAAGTTCATGCATTCTCTTAGAGAAGCTTCAAATTAACAAATAGCATAATTGAGGATAGAAAGTAAATATCACTCAATTAATTTGTTACTATTAATAATAATTTGCTACTACTACTAATATTCTTTGCTTTTATTAGCTCAGGCTTGATATTTAAAGTCATTGAAATCTAATCATTATAAGCTTTCCCCATTATTGTTTCAGGTTGAGTAATTTGATATGCTGAGATTTATATGCAAGGGGACTCATGAGGAGTATTCTAGAAACAGAATTCATGTGGATACCATTTTCAGTGCTTTTCAATACTGTGTGTAGATTTACATTTCTATCTGTCTTAATTTTCCTCCAAATAAAGTATTAAAGGAATTTAACACTTTATCTAGTACAGGTCTGTTGAAAATGAATTCTTTCAACTTTGTAAGACAAAGTTTAATTTCATCTTTATATTTGAAAATATTTTCATTTGATACAGAATTTAACAGCTACTGTCCTTCAGTACTTTAAAGGTGTTGTTCCACTGTCTCCTTTATTGCATTGTTTTTTATGAAAAATCTGCTGTCATACTTACATTTGAACTTTTGTATGGAATGCATTTTTTTGTTTGTTTGTTTTTTGGTTTGCTTTAAAGATATTTTTCCTTTATCTCTGATTTTGGGCAATGTGGTATGATGTTTATTAGTGTAGTTTTATCCATGTTTCTGTGCCTTGCGTTTATTTAGCTTCTTGGAACCATGGGTTTATAATTTTCACTGAACTTGGAAAAATTGTTTCTAGATTTCCTTTTTTTCCCCCAAGTTCCCTCCCTGCCAACAACACACACACGACACACACACACATACACACACACACACACACACACACACACACGTACACACATACACTTTCTCTCTCATTCAGGGATTCCAAATATATTATGTCACTTGAAGTTGTCCCACAGCTCAGTAATTATCCTTTCACTTAGAAGAAATATTTTTCCGTGTTTCATTTTAGTGTCTAGTGCTAGGTCTTCATATTCACTCATCTTTTCTTCTACACTATCAGATTTGCCTTTAATCACATCCCAGCTCACAAATTGTAGGTCTCATCTCACAAAGTTTGACTTGAATCTTTTTATATTTTTTATTTTCCTACTTGACATTAACACATAGAATACAACTATTTAAAGCTGATTCTAACATCTGGCTCAGACATAAAATGATTTAAATTGATTGATTTTCTTCTCCTTCCAATATTTCCTACCTATCTGGAAATCGTTGATTGAACATACGGCATTATAAATTTTACCTTATTTGTGCTGAATATTATTGATTCCTATAAATATATGTGAGCTTTTTCTGAAATGCAATTAAGTTACTTGAAAAGACAGCTTGATTTTGTAATATCTTGCTTTAATGATATGTTACTAGCTTCTGCATTAATGCTCATTCTAGAAATAATTACTCTCTATCGCTGAAGCAAGACTTTCTTGAGTATTGTGCACAATTTCCTGTGAATCATTGTATTTTTTTCAATCTGAGTGACATAAACAGGCACTTTTCCTCGTCCTGTGTAAATGCTAGACACTGTTCCCTCTAATCCTTTTGTGTAGTTCTCTCTCCAGTCATTAGTTTTCTCACATACATGTGCAACTCATCAATATTTAGCTGGATACTTGAGAAAGGCCCTTTACAGATCTCTAGAGCTCTCTTTCCAAGCACACTCTCATACCCTGTCCTGTATTCTAGCTGCCTTTGTCTGCCCAGATTCTCTGCTCTGCCTCCTCAACTAAGGAGTCTTCTATATCTCACACAGATTTCTCTTCCCTATACTATGACCTGGATAGTTTCAAATTTGTAACCTGAGGAATTTATTTGGCTCTTCTCATTTGTCTCACATCCTTCAGAGTTCACTGTCCTTCAGTCCCTGATGTCCAGTACCTTAAAATTGTTAATTTATATATTTGTCTATTTTTTCACTGTTTAGAATATTATTTTTGGAATTAAGAGATCTCAATGCCTTTTTTCTCCATCAATTAAAAATATTTTTTGGCTCAGAAGTTCAAATGGGGTTGGATAAATGAACTCTTATTTTTGTGCCCTTTCTATAGGAAGGAAATAAAGCAAAACAGTTAAAATTGCACACTGGAATTGTATCCTGGCACCAGAAGTTTGAGGAAGTCAGTAATTCATTCTGCACCTCATTTTGTCTTGGAAAAAATGAAGATAACAATAATATCTATTAGACAAATTTTATTAAGCATCACATAAATTAGTATACGTTAAAAAATATACTCCTAAAAACACAGCGTTTAGAACATGACCTGACAAGTGGTAAGTTAATATAAAATTTAATTATACCATACAACCATTGAGAAAATAATGATATAATTAAGACAATCCACTTGTACTGGCACACCCTTAGTTGGACTAAATATTCAAATTTCCCATAGACTATGCAATGAAGAAAATTGTCCTTTTCATATCTTCATTTCGGTGATTAACTCCAGGCTCAATTTTCTGTACCAGCATGAAACTATTTCTCTACATAAAAATCCTGTGAAAAATCAGTCAAAGTGAGAAAGCTGTACCCATGATTGTCCAGTCTAAATTCTTTTTGGTAAAGTAACTCTGAATCATCAGGGTGACTTGAAGCAAAATAGAATTTCCTCATTTTGTGACTGTCTCCCTATCCCTTTCTTCATAGCTCTTATATAATTTGTACTTCAGAGTAAGAAAAAATAAATTTAAAAAGCCATCAATACTAAGATGCTGGTGAGGTATGCTAGTAACAGAGAACTAAGATTTGTTGCATGTCTACTATGTGGTAGACTTAGTTCTTTTAAAAGTAAGTGATTTTTTTCCACCTCTCCACAATATTCCTCATTAACCCCATTATTCAGATATTCATTTCTTTTTTTACTGAAGAAATATGAGCAACTCAAGTTTTGTGATTACTTCTAATTGCAAAAACTTTAATTACTTTTGCACCAACTGAATATTTGGCCACAATGTTTGTGTCACCTAGTTAAGACACTGGAATTCAAATAATTTGAATAGTAAGAGCTAAGATATATTGAGCATTATCTCATTAATCATCATGACAACCCTATACTGTACTGTTATTTGCATGACACATATTTAAAAAATGAAGCTAAGATAAATTGCCCAGGTATCTCAATACAGAGCAAAGTTCTACCCTAAAGCTGTATACTTATAATTACTGCACAACTTGTCACCTTATATATGTTCAACATTGAAAAAATGCATTGTTGTACACTAAGCCCATATTTAGGGTACCATTAAGGTAGATACCAATAAAATGAGCAAAGTCCATTCTAGTAGGAAGCTTAGTTAATATTTTTGTTTTTAGGTTTAGTATTATGTTTAATTTGGATTCCATGTGACAGGCCTGTGATAATGGGCACTAACACATTTTTATCACTTAGAATTTCTGTTCATTCAGGGTATTTTAATCAGGTCTTGATAGTGGAGTAAAGTAGATTCACTCTTAAAGACAATGTTTACAAATGGATTGGATTCTGGGCACCAGTAGCAGCAGTAAGAAAGCTCTATTTGGTCACAGCCCTCCTTCATTCCACTACATAGATACCCATTCCAACGTAGGGCTCAGAGTAACCTGTTTCTTCAAATTGTTTCATGTTAGCTGTACTTTCCATCCCTCTCTAAAATGGACTTAAATATACTGAAATTTCATTTCTGAATCACTAACAGTCAACTGATATTTTCACCTTCCCCTAAGAAGGAGGGCAGTTTGCCAATTTCATTTTCAATATGCTGTTAGTTCTGAGAGTCTTCTTTCTCTCTCTTTCTCTATGCCAAGAGAGAAAAGGAGGCGAGAAAATAAGGGTTCACCAGACAAATCAACATGGGTATTGCTTTTTCTTTTCCTGAAACATCTCCCATAACTTTCTGACCTTAAAGTTTATACCAAGAAGCATAATATCTGACCAAGACAGAAGAGCTGTCTGTAGCAAAGCTTAAATCCATTTAAAAAATAATAATCTGGTATAATCCCAATACAATAATTATTTGTTCTTTGTCTGGATTGACAAATAAATTTTAACACATCTATCCACAAGTCATATAGGGAATGAAAACCAGAGATTTTGCAGGGTAGGGGGTGTGACAAGAGGAGGATAATGATGTATGCAAGAGTTTGAACACTACTTTGTTGCTTCTTTTATTTTTTTTTTAAGGGTGCATCACAGTGGTCATTATTTTTCTGGTCAGTCTGAGAAATTAGCCTAAGGACAGACTACTTTTGTAAGGAATAAGGTGGGCAGAGGAATAATAGAGAAGTTGGCAAAGCGTAATTCTGAAAATATGAGCAGTGGGCCTGCAATGAGACAGAACTGGGGAGTGTGGGGGAGCAGGTGGGCAGGCATCTTGGCTGGGGATGGGATAGAACATGAATCATGCCTAAGGCTTGATAAAATTGACTACAAATAAATAATTGTCTCTTAAGCATAAGAAAAAAATCAAATGACATAGGAAATTGCTTTCTCAATATCAAAAAAGCAAATAGCTGTCCCCCCAATTTAAATCTCAATCACAACTATTTGGATTTTCTTAGGACCCTTCCCATAAGCGCACACCATGCTTATATAAAGATGTAGAAATTTAGTCTCATGATATTATAGTGGATGCTATAGGAATATTTTAATTTTGCAGTTGAAAAAAACGGGAACGGCTGAAGTTGGAATCACTATGATTATGTAGAAGAGAAAATGTAACACCTTTTCCTCATTATTTGCAAGATTTATGGCTGATTCTCCAATAACAAAAGACAGATTAACAAGAGAAAAGCCTAACTTATTTAATAAAGGTTTCATCTGACTTGGGAGCCTTCAGAAATGAAGACCCATGAATCCAAGGAAAACTATATTTTTTATGCTAAATCTGATGAAATAAGTGGATAGTTGTGGAGAAACATGATTGGACAAAAAGGGGTATGATCTAATGGTAATAAGTGCAGAGTGAGGAGCACCTTCAGCAAGGGCTGTTTGTTCACATTCTTTCCTGTGTCTCTGTGTGACATTCCTTCTTCCTGAGCAAGGTAGGTCAGAGAAAGCCTTTATAGCCATGTTTCAGGGAAGAAAGATGGGATAAAGTCAGTGACCTTCTTGTTGCTGTGACTTTTCTCAATTGTCAGGCTGTCATATTTTGGGGTATCATGTTTTGTGCTCCAACAGTTACAACAATGATCTTCCTTATTCTGACAACAATGGTTTAAACAGTCTGTGCAACATTCTTTATAATCATGGTCTCATGTAGTATTTCAGATAACCCTGTTGGGTGGCTATTATTCATTTCTTTGTAAAAAATATGTTCTAGGAGATCACAAACCTCACCTAGTGTTAAACAACTTCTAAGGGGTGAGAGCCACATTTGGCTCTAGATCCCTGATATTCTAAATCTTATTGGTAACCACTAGAAAAAGGTGCTCCCACTGAATGCCTTTTGGGATATATTTTTGGTCACAGTGTGCAGTGACCCACAGAATACTGACGTTGAGTCTGGGGATCTGTAGCCAAGAAATAGAGCACCCTATATTTTCCCCAAAGCAGCTGCAACACGCGGTGATGACCACACTGTGGAGAACAGGCTGTCATTCCCTTCATCATCACGATGTGTCAGGAAAGATGAGTGGGGGCCGGCATAAGGGGTGGAAGAAATGGAAGGTGGTGAGTCATGCTCTCATCTCAACATCTAAAAATAATCGCAGCATATTAAAAGAACATATTTTTTTCTATAAAAATGAATATTTTTTTTTACCTATATGTCTGTAATTTTCCATTTCCTAACAGTATTCCATTGGCATGGGGTTGTATTCCTCGAAAATATTAACGATCATCCTGAGAAGCCAGGGAGCCAATTTAAATCATGGCACCTACATAGGCCATTGATAATACAGGCTGAGCAATCAGTCAGTTGCCAGGGATGTCCTTTGAAATAAATTTAAGAGAAATGAGCATAGTTCAGAGGGCCTTTAGAAACAGTATCTTTTGCCCACAAATCCACCCACCAGAGGTCTTTAGGAGGTAAAATAATTTTTGTCTAGATCCATCAAAATCCACATCTAGGTCCTCACATTTATGTGAAGGAGAACCAGGCAGATTTCCTCATTCCTTGTTATCACAGCAATAAATCTGCCATTACTGAAGAAGATCAAACCCTGGGTGGTTTTTGAAGGGGCACCAAAGGGACAAAGGAATATGCCTGGGAGTTTAAAAATACATCTAAGATCTGCATAGTGAATCACTGGCTATTTTTAAAACTCAAACTGAATTGATCTGAAACTTAGTTAGACATGCACTACAGACATGGAAGTGATCTTGAATTTTTTGCTGACATCTGTGGAATTGGACACAAAGAAAGAAAGAAAGGAAAACTATGTGATGTACCCAGTTTTCTCCTATAAGCCATGATTAGAAAAATCACAGTGATATTCTAACCAATTAAGGCCTCAGAAAGTATAGCTTTTAGTCTTTGCTTTACCCCGACACTTCACCAACTGGGAACTTTGTCAGAAGAACTGCCTGGGGAATGTTCAATCAATAAAAATGAAGATATTTCAATATGAGGAAAATGTCAGAACCTTGGGGAATAGGTAGTAGGATGCAGATGTTTGTTAATTAAGTTTACAAAGGCAGTAAATGTAATGAAGCCAGTATATCTCACACAGGGCATTACTAAAGAAACAGGTGTTCTCTCCACTCCGCTGACTCTGTATATACATGCCCCACACCCTCAATAGCTGTCAAGTTCTGGGAATACTTGTTTCACCTATAAACTTTAATTATTTTATAGAAGAATACAGCAAAAAGATAATCAATAATTCACACTAGGGAAAGCAATGGATAATACACGAGAATATAGTTACAGGGACTCCTCAACCTACAATTGTAAGGAAAAAAAATGACTCATTGTCTATCTAATCTTTATCCAATATAATGATTGCTGCCATCGTGGATCATTGCATTCATTTGGAAACTTGATTCTTATAGACTTTTATTCTGAGTGATCAGATTCCCATTTTGCTTTGAGGAAGTACATGAAAAAGAGTTGTTTAAGTAGAGAGTGTTACAACCCAACTACCAAAATGCAATGCTTCCCAGGACATGCTTTTTTTTCAGAAAAGGAAATTGAAAAACAAAGAAATAACTTACTCAAAGTCACATCAGCAATGACTGGCAGGACAGGGATTCATGCAAATATGAGAAGCTATTTTAAGGGCAATCCAACATGAAAGATATGAGGGTACTTTTTAAAAATGTGATATAATAACCTGTATCATCATCACAGTCATCCTCATCATTAATCTGCTTATTTTAATATTTTATAGATGAGTCATAATTATATTATTTATCTTAATTTCATTATTTTAGGTGAGATTTATACTTATATAACTGATATTGATTAGTTTCAGTTCTTAGGGAACAAATTGAAGTCATTACTTTCAGTATGCAAATTTTATGACTCAGTTCCATTTTGGTCTAAAACCAGATTTTCTTCTTTCTCTCTCCAGATAGTCTCCTTTCATTCTGAAGCTCAGACCTGGTGACAATTTTTTCACAGAGAACAGTGAGAATATTAGATACAAAAAGTCCAAATCTAGCTTGGTATTATTGTTGTAACACGGTGACCCTGTGTAAACCAATCACTAGCTACCATAGACAGGTATTTTTTAACCTCCTTAGAAGAACACCGCACTTCCTTTTGTCTAAGATAGTAGTAGTTCTTTGCTGATACTCATATCTAATTTATCTATCTTATATTTGACTCTCTTCCCCTGAATCTAATTCCTTGAGTTAATTTTCTTCTGCTGTAAATACTTTGATTTCCATTTTTCTGTTTAGATAGACTTTGATAAATAAAGTGAATTAACATAAGGTTTGCATCCCTGGAAAATGTAGGATAGTTAGTAGAGGGACCCTTCTCCAGCAGGTATTCAACTGAAAGATCCTTTGCTCTGGAAACTCCCCCCTACCTAATTCTTTGGGTCTTCTCTATTCAGTGGTACATGGAGAGACAGAGTAAGAATGAGGGGACTGGATAAAGTAACTGTATGGGTCAAATCTGCAACTGGATGGCCATAACTTCTACTTATATTCAATGGGTGAGAACTTAATCTACCCACATGGTTGGCTACACACACCTAACTGCAAAGGAGGCCGGAAAATATAATCTAGCTTTAAGCCTACAAAGAAGTAAAGGATATGGATACTGCTAAACATTATCAGTTTCTTCCTTGGTGTTCCAGTCTAACTTCTGTATCTTATGGATTGACAGATAGTGATAAACACCATAAAGAAAAGTGAAGCTGCTGCTACTCTAGACAGGTCACTCAGGGGATACCATCAAAGACATCATATAGTAAGAGAGCAAGCTATGGGAAAACAGGGGAAGACTATTCCATGTAGACCATGTTAAATGCAAAAACCTTGAGGCCAAATAAACTTGCCATGTTTGAGAATTAGTAAAGAGCTAGTATGGATGGCATTTTCGTAATATTTAATTTTTAAAAAAGATCTCAGTGAGTCTTTTAAATCTTCAGGACGATTTTTAGAATAAACAACTGTGTTTAAATTATGGAAAAAATTTATCTTCTACAGTAGAAATTATATACCAAGGCACATTCAACAGAAATCTTCTTTCAATTCCTTCCCACTCAGACCTTTTCCCCCTTTCCTATCAGTAACACTTTTCATTAGTTTTCTGTTTTATATAGCCACTGTTTATTGTCTTAAAATCATAAGCAAATATACACCACGTAACAAACTACTCTGGCAACCATTTCTTATTAGTATTTGGAGATCCTCCTGTTACTTTTTACCACTGATTCGTACTCCATTGTATGTTTATAGCATACTAAATTCAACAAAGCACCTGCTGGTGTTACTTTGTCTTTTGTGAAGTAGAGTAGCCTTCCCAAAGACACTCACTTTTATCATTCGGTTTTACTTTCCTCAAAGCATATTTACTTCAAAAATTATCTTAATCATTGATGTGTTTATTTCCTGTCTTCTCACTCTGGTATTATCAGTGCCAGTAAGCCAGATATCTTGTTTTTCCTATTCGTATATCTGCATTACCTGGAATAGTGTGTGACACTTAGTAGAAGTTCATTTGTTAAATGCATGCTTTTGTTTTACTCCTTTAAAGCATCCTGATGGTGGTTAATGGTTTTTCAAAAGGAAGCGGGAAGCAGTCTGCGTTAGGCTTCTCCAAAGAAACAAAGCCAACAGAATAGATTACTAGATAGACAAATCAACATATTACTTCTTATAAGGTATTGATTCACATGATTATGGAGGCTGATAAATCCCATGATGTTCCTTCTGCAAGCTAAAGACAGAAAATCTGAGGCTATTGTTCAAAGAGATAGCAGCCAGAGGGCTGATGGTGTACGTTGTAATCCAAGATGGAAGACCTGAGAACCAGGATCCCGAATGGCAGCAAATGTTTACGTTTTAGCTCAAGTGGTCAGGTAGAGGGAGTATGAATCCAAACTTGCCCCTCCCTTTTGTTCTATTCAGGCCCTCCACAGATTGAATGATGTCTATCCACGTTAGGGAGGGCAATCAACTTTACTAAGTCCCCTGATCATGTGTTAATCTCTTCTGGAAACCCCCTCACAGATACATCCACAAATAACGTTTCATCAGATATCTGGGCATCCCATGACCCACTCAAATTTACACTCAAAGTTAAACATCACATAGCTATTAGTTGTAAAAGAAGCAACAAAGGAATGGGTTTTCCATCTCAGGGGTGAAAGAGATATCCTCTGCCAGATATAGTTTATCAACAGTCTGGGCAGGCAATCCAGGTGAGCGGAGGAAGCCACTCAAGAAATAATTGAAGCTGAATATTGTAATTGTTAAGAGCTTGGCTTTGTATTCTAATTCTATCACTTACTAGCTATGTGACCTTGAACAAGTTACTTCTCTGATCTGCAGATTTCTTATTTGTGGAAATGGAGTAATACATTCCTCATGGAATTGTGTGCATTAAATAGGATAATCCATATAAAGGTCTTAGTGCAGTGCTTGGTGCAGAGTAAGATATCAATGAATATTAGCTATCATCATCATTATTATTGGAGAAAAACAAAATTTGAGCCCTTCTGGAATCTGGGTAAGCACACTGAGAACATTATGCTTTGCTGTGGTTGTGGATACAGGGCCAGAACGTTACTAGACATAGAGCTGACATTTAGAAAGAAAATACAAGCCACAGAGCTAATAAGTGTCACAGGTAGAGAAGCTGGGTTTCAAAGTGAAGCTTTCTGCTTGTTGGCCCTGTACCCTTAGTAATATGATAGCAGAAACAACAATTACAATAGACTATTTTCTTTTATTGGAGAAATAAATGATTTTTAAATGTATGTATGCACATAGTCTCTGAATAGAAACTTTTTGACTGACTGATCTGATTATAAGATGCCAATCTTGTCTTACACAAGGCCTGGTGAATAATGCACCATTACTGAAGGAGAGGTGATAAGAAAAAGCAGACAAAAGTCAAGAAAACAAGGAAATTAGGGAAGAACAAAGAGCAAGTGGACTCCATTGTCTCTGCAGTGATGGATCTAAGGCTTTCCTATGAGTTTGTTAGAACTGCACAGTTCTAACGGCTTCCTTAAAACATTTCATTTAACATTGTTGTGCTCAAATAATTAAGAGTTGACTAGTAAACAGATGTCAGATGTTCAGAAATCTCACTTAATATAATTAAAACACATATACTGAATGCTCAAATAAATGTGCTTTGGCCTTAGAATTTTTTAGATACTCATCAAAATCCATATTTAGCAATCTAGCATAGCTTTTTAAAGTACTTTCTTTGTGGTAAGAAACTACTTTCATTTTTTAATGTGTCCTTCAGAGAGAAAAATAGGGAGAATTGAAAAACATACACAGTAAGGGCCATGGAAATGTTGATTGTATCTGTATTCTCTCCTCGTGTTTTGTCAACTCTCAGCTGTCTTTCTGGCATTTCCTGAGTGATTTCACTAGGACTGCCTTGTGGTGACAAAAAGTGAGTATTTCATTTACCACCTCTACATCTCGTGTTACCGAATGGCTAAGTATTTGTGCAAATGCTGACCTCTTCAGTATACTGCCAAAGAATGGTATTGTAAAACATGACTGTTACAATAAAAAAACATCAAACACGTCTGTGTTGGGTTTTATGTTGTTGTTTTTCTCCCTTTTAGTTATTTATGTAAAGCATGATGGAGTCTTTATGTAAAAAAATAAAATAAGTTTGAACAATAGGTAAAAGGTGAAAGTCCTTGTGAAGTCTTTCCTTATTTTCTTCTTTAGAACTGTCACTGTAATTGCTTTCTGATTTCTCTAGAACTTTTCCTTTACATTTACAAAAACAAAAACACATGAATGCCCATAAAAGCTCATGCATACTTACAGCTTGTTTTCTTTTATAGAGAAACACAATCAACTAGATACATTGCTCTGTAACTTACTATTGTCGCTTCCTTATATGACTTAAGGATCGTTCATGTTATTACACATAGGATTACCATATTCTTGAAACTCTACAGTGTGGATATATCAGAGGTTGCATTACTTCTTATGAATTGGTAGATTTATTCTCAATTTTTCCTCATTAGCTAAAATCTATGTACATGATTGTGAGCATGCGTGTGTAATCTTATAAGTGAGACAACTAAGCAGTTCCTTGTTAGGCCAAAGACGATACTGTGCGCAGGTACTATTACGCTGACCTCGTCAAAGGCTGTACACATCCATACTCTTACGTATTTCCCTGCACATATGTCAACATATAATACTGGTAATGTGTTTTAAAATCTAACATGCATTTTACTTTGCATTTTTCTAGGTAATACTAAATTTGAAGTCATTTCTGTATACTCACTTGTCAACTATGTTTATTTATTTTTCTGAGACACAATCTCACTCTGTCACCCAGATAGGAGTGTAGGGGTACAATCATGGCACTGGGAAGCCTCCACCTTCTGACCTCAAGTGATTCTCCCACTTCGGCTTTCCCAGTAGCTAGAACTACAGGCATAAGCCACCATTCTGGACTAATTTTTTATTTTTTGTAGAGACGGGATCTTCCTATCTTGCCCAAGTTGGTCTCAAACTCCTGGTCTCAAGCAATTATTCTGCCTTGGCCTCCAAAAGTGCAGGGATTATAGGCTTGAGCCACCATGCCAGGCCTCTGTTGTATTTCTTCTGTGAGTTACCTAATCATAGGCTTTGACGCTATCTATGAATTGCTTTGCCTTTTATTTTCAAAATTTTATTTGAAATTTGCATAATCTAGATATTAATCCAATGTTTTATTATATTTTGACAAACATTTTCCAGGTATACCACTTGTCTTTTATCTGTTTTTATAATATTGAGGATTTCAGATTTGTGGGATCCAAATTTTTTATCTTATTTTATGCAATTCTTACATCCTTAGAAAGGTTTTATGTCAAGATCACAGCTTTATTACTCTGTATCTTGAGCTAATACTTTTTACTGAAGTATAACATATATTCAGAAAATTGAATAAACTATTAAGTATACATTTCAATAAATGATCACCAAGTGAACATGCCGATGTGCCCACAACCCGGGTTAGAAAATGGGGTATTTCCAGCTAAAGTAAAACTCCTCCTAACCTCTCCCAATCATGAAGACGTCCCTCTTTCCAAAGGTAGTTGCTATCCTAATGTCTAACATACCTTTATTTAAATATAATCACACAGTACATATATTTGTTTTATTTTACTCATATTAAGTTTATGAAATTTATCCATTTCATTAGTATGATAGGTTTTTTTCAGGATTGTTGAGATGTAGATTAAATTATTTGAATATACCAAAATTAATTTCATCTATATTCCTGTTGCAGCTCATTTGGAGAGTCTCTGGCTTTTGATGGTTATGAACAATACTGCGATGAAAATCTTAAATTATAATGAATTTCTTCCAGAATTTTAAAGACAGCTTTATTGTTGAGAACTCATTCCTCATGTGTTAAGACTAGGCTTTCCTCCTTTCTTTCAGGTTCTTTGCCAGAATGTGTTTTGCCATTTTTGTGCAGTAGATCTTCTAGATTAATGTTCAAATGTTAACAGTAATTTTGTTAAAAATTCTCTGGAGATTTGGAGGAGAATTTCATTGAAAATGTGGAAGATAAAAAAATAAAAAATTGGCATCTTTATGATACAGAATATTTCTAGGCTGAAACATAGGACGCCATTCCTTTATTTTTGAAAATATGTTTCAGCATTTTCTCTTATATAATATGTGGTTTCTCTTATCTTCAAAATAACCTTAAATATATTCATAAATTTGTGTACTTTTTTCTAGAATCTGGTTCTGGATTCTACATTAAATATATATATAAATATAAATTACATAAATTTACATAAATATAAATTTCTATATAGTTACATAAATATATATTCATATACTCAAATATATAAATCTTGTTCTGAATTCCACATTAAATATATAATCCAGAATCTGGTTACAAATTATATAATCCAGAATCCAGAATATAATCAAGAATCTGGTTCTGGATTCCACATTAAATATATATAAATATATATATATATTTATATATTTATACATTATATTAATTATATATATTTTATATATTTTTACATTATATAATAAATATATATTATATTATATTATATTATTTATATAATATGTAAAAATATATTCATAAATTTGTGCACTTTTTTCTAGAATCTTGTTCTGGACTCCACATTAATTTTATTAATAGTAATCTCCTTAGCCTCCTGTAGTCTGTGTCAGCTCCTTGGCCTTTCCTTGCCTTTCATGCTGATAACTTTGAGAGTAATGCTCAGTAATTTTGTGGAAAGTCTCTCAATCTGGGGTCTTGTTTGAAGATTTCTCATTATTAATGTAAAGTTATGCACATTTGGAAAGACAACACGAAAGTGACAAGTTATCAGTATATGTATCAGGAGCCACATACATTAATATATCATTTTACTGGTGATAGTAAACTTGATACTTTATTGAGGTATTGTCTGCCAGTTAGCTCTACTGTAAATTTAATCCTTTTCTCTTTTAAATTAATAAACATACTGCTCCACTCGCAGCCGCAGCCTCCGCGGGGCTGAGGAGCCAGGAGTCCGCGGAGCCTAGGAGCCAGGAGTCCGCGGAGCCTGCTCGGGGCTGCAGCATGCAGAGTTAGCGCCACAGCGCACCTGGCAGCCGCCCTGGGGCCCGTCCTGCCGTGGGGTGCCGGGCGCGCCCAGCCTGCCCCAGAGACAGGCCTGCAGGTGGCGGCGGAGCTGAGTGGGTGGATGCAGCTGGAAGATGGCGCCCTCGGGCCCGGGCAGCAGCGCCAGGCGGCGGTGCTGGCAGGTGCTGTAGTGGATCCCAGTGGTGTTCATCAGCCTCCTGCTCGGCTGGTCCTACTATGCATACGCCATCCAGCTGTGCACAGCATCCAAGGAAAACACTGGCGAACAAGCTGTGTGCCTGATGACCTATCATCTACTTTTTGTAATATTTGGTCATACTGGAAAACTATCTTTACATTACCAATGAATCCTTCAAAAGAATTCCATCTCTCTTATGCAGAGAAAAAATTGTTAGAACAGAGCCAAGAGGAGAAGCCCATCAGGACGTTCTTAGGCGAGCAGCCCGGGATCTTTCCATCTACACCAGTACCCCGTCAGGAGCAATCCGATATTGTGACAGATGCCAACTTATAAAACCAGATTGCTGTCATCACTGTTCTGCCCGTGATAAATGTATTTTGAAGATGGATCATCATTGCCCATGGGTGAACAATTGTGTTGGATTTTCAAATTATAAGTTCTTCCTCCTTTTCTTGGCTTATTCTCTGCTCTACTGCCTTTTATTTTGCGGCAACAGATTTACAGTGTATTTTATCAAATTTTGGACAAATGGCCTACATGATACTCAAGCCAAGTTCCATATTACGTTTTTATTCTTTGCTGCAGCTGTTTTCTGTCAGCTTGTCTTCTCTGTTTGGCTATCAGTGTTGTCTAGTCAGCAAAAATAAATCTATATTAGAGGCATTCAGAAGTCCAGTATTTCGACATGGAATAGATAAGAATGGATTCAGCTTGGGTTTCAGTGAAAACACGCAACAAGTTTTTGGTAATGAAAAGAAGTACTGGTTACTACCCATTTTTTCAAGCCTAGGTGATGGCTGCTCCTTTCCATCTTGCCTTGTTAACCAGGATCCTGAACAGCCATCTACTCCCGCAGGGCTGAATTCCACAGCAAAAAAATCCCTAAAACCATCAGTTTCCTGCAAAACCACTGAGAGAGTCCCAGAGCCACCTTCTTACTGATTCTCAGCCTTAGAGAGAGAGCAGCACAAACACAGGAAATGCAAAGCTGGTATGAGCAATCCTGCATTAACCATGGAGAATGAGACTTAACTCTTTAAGCAAGATAAATTCATATTATAACAGTATCAATGCTATAGATGGAAGGAAGAAACTTCCCACAGGAAGGTGTCACTCGTCAGTTGTGCCTATATCCCTTTGGCTGGAAACGCAGAATATGAATTGATTAGTTCTCTCCAAGCCATTGATTAAAGTATAACATGTTTTAGATCCAATATACACATTGTTACAACTAACACAAACTCCTATTAAATATTAAAACTAGTTTTGGTTTATTAATCAACAGGGAAAAATAAATAAATATACGAAAGGAGGTCCTTTGATTCTATACGAACATCCTGTTTCTTCTCACACTTCTGCTCACTGATTTTAGCAACCATTGGTAGATCTTGCCTGACAGCTGTTACAGCTAAATTCTAATGAAGCTTTCTATTTCTCTCATTAATTCTACATTTTTTGTTAGGATTCTTATGTAAGAGAAAGCTGTTCCTTATGCCCAATTATTTATTCAATTATTTCTATCAGAAAGTAAATGTAAATATTTATTTTAGAATATGTGATATAAGGCAATACTACCATTATTAATTTTCTTTCCGCAATTGTATGAGCACTGGTCATTGGAACATTGACAGGTTGTTCTGATTTGCTCCACAACAAAAACAGTAAAACAAAGAACTACAATAGCTTTGAGGAAAAGTATTAACACACCATATATTGTGTATCATTTTATAATTATGAATATTTGAATGTACAAGAAAAAAGTAGTTCATATAAAATTTTCAAAATATATATTACCTAAGCACTTTCTCTAAATATATGACTCAGTTTTTCTGAAAGAGGTTGAATTAAAAACTAAAGCATGAGTTTGTCAGAGATGGTTAGGAATGTACATGAGCACTGAATAAATACATAAATAATTTGATTAATAATTTAAAAATAAGCAATTCATATTTTAAAGAAAAGATAATCTACTATATAATTCCAAAACTTCTAAGTTAGTATAAATTGGGCTGGGAACAAATAAATGAGTAGTGTATAATCTCCCATCTTTTGTATAGAAGGGCCAAAAGTTACTGTTTTGTTTTTAATTTAAATTTAGATGAATATAATCTTAACAATATATTAGGTAAAACATAAGGATTGTTAACAGCACAATTGAAAACCAGTTTTACTGCCCTAATCGCTTAAGAATATTTAAAAATTCAAAGAATTCAGAAAAGAAAATAGAAAGAATGTAAAACAACATAGAAGAAAATAGCAGAAGACCACAAAATAAGTAGATTTTGAAAGACAAATATAAAAAGTAATTATTTCCACTATTCTAAAGCATAGTCTCTTGAAATAGACTACCTCCTGCTTTTCTACTTACATGAAGTTCTAAAGGAAAATAAAACTAGTCATGTATGAAAGAACTGGTAAACATGCCTTGATAAATAATTTACATTTAATGGGTAAATTAGAATGTTTGACAAAGGAAAAATTAGGACCATTAAAAATTGATACAATCTATTAATATATATACAACTCTGTCAATGTATCCAAAGTAACATATAAATAAATCTAAAATAAATATCTATGTGCCAAAAAATAAAGCACTAAAAGAGAAAAATATTGAAATGCAAAAATAAAGTGCTCATGAAGATACAAGAGCAGATTTTTACAAAATCTGGAAACCATCATTCTCAGCAAACTGACACAAGAACAGAAAGCCGAACACCACATGTTCTCACTCATAGATGGGTGTTGAACAATAAGAACATGTGGACTCAGGGAGAGGAGCATCACACACTGGGGGCAGTTGGGGAGGGTAGGGGAGAGACACCAGTGGGTGGGGAGGGATAACATGGGGAGAAATGCCAGACATAGTACGCACAAAAAGTAAAATTTTAAAAAAAGTAACATCCGTATGTAGCAGAATAATTATGCAGGTGTATTAAGTACACATAACAGTGATGCTTCTCAAAATAAAACTTTAAGAGGTTACCAGAGTTTTCTACTGTCATCAAAATTTCAAAACAGTGTATCCTATGTCATTTGCGAATTTGCTTATTCTTCATTAGAACATCTTGCTCCAGTTTAAGGTAAAGGGCATAAAGGATAAGAACAATATGATTAGGAAAGTAGAATGAATAGATAAAACCTAAAAGACAACAGAGGCATTTTGCTCAAGTATTCAGACAAGGCTCAGAAAAATTGATCTCATGTTTAAAGAATAACCTCAATATATCTCATAGAGACATAAATGTTCTATTCAATATAGTGTAATATATTCCCTGCTGATCTTTATAAATAGATTATTGTTCTTTTTCATAACTGTGTATGATTTCAAATGGGAGGTGCTGGAATTCAGTCACTAGCAGAGTAATACAATATTCACTTATATTGTTCTTTTTTTTCCTTACACATATAATAGGATATGTAGTCTTTTTGTATGCTAAGTTGTGCTCACTTTTGAAAATATTGTATCTCTTTTAAATGTTGAAGATGTTTTAGTTTGGGATATTGCATATGTAAGGCATGCCTGGGCCATAATATTTAATTAAATTTAGTGAACCAGACAAGTGATCATTATTCTATATTACTTAGAGGTGAACTTAAAAGTAATAAATCAGTTTGTTAGAAAGGGGCATCAACATGAATGTCACTGGTTATCAAAAAACTGAACACAATTATTGCCAATGGCATGGCCATATATAGAGAAAATCTTGAAAACCCACCAAAAACTGTTAGAACTAATAAATAAATTCAGTAAAGTTGTGGAATACAAAATCAACATTCAAAAATCAATTGCATTCTTATATACTAAAAATAAACTATCTGAAAAAGAAAGAAAACAATATCATTGACAATAGCATCAAAAAGAATTTTAAAAAATAAACTGATGGGATTATATCAAACTAAAAGGCTTATGCACAGCAACAGAAACAGTCAGCAGAGTGAAGAGACATCTTATGGAATAGAAAAAGACCTTTGCAAACCACACTTCTAATAAGAGACTATATCCAAAATACATAAGGAACTCAAACAAATCACTGACACAAAGACAAATAAGACAAAGGGTAACATTTTCTGGCAAAGATGTGAAGAAAGGGAAACACATGTACACTGTTGGTGACAATAAAAACTGGTACAGCCATTATAGACAACAGAAAATATTAAAAATAGACCTAGCATAGATTCAGCAACCCTACTTCTCAGTTTATATTCAAAAAAGGGCATCAGGGTGTAGAAGAGGTACCTACATTCACAAATTCTTTGCAACATCATTTATGATAGCCAAGATACAGAAACTATCTAAATGTCTATTATGGATAAATGGATGAAGAAAATAATGATGTATCCATACAATAGAATATTAATCAACATCAAGAAAGAAAAAAAATGCTGCCATTTGTGACACCTAAGAGAACATTGTGTTAAGTAAAATAATCCAGAAACAAAAGGTAAGTATTGTAGTATTTTGCTCATGTACAGAATCTGAAATAGTCATACCCATAGAAATAGAGAATAGATCGGTTATTGTTCACTCTTATATAGAATCTAAAATAGTCAAACTCATAGAATTAGAGAATAGATTGGTTGTTGCCAGGGGCTGGGGAGAGGGAGAAAAGAGGAGGTGATGGTTAAAGGATCTAAAGTTTCAGTTATGCAAGAGGAATAAGTTCTGGAGATCTACTATAAAGCATGGTATCTATAACAATACTGTATTGCATATCTATAATTGCTAAGAAGGTAGATATTATATGTGTTCTTCACAAAAAATCTAATTAGCATAAAGGAAGTGGGAGAAAACTTTAGAAGGTGATGGTTATTTTTATTGCCTTGACTGTAGTGGTAGTTTCACAGTTACATATTTATCCCCAAACTCATTAGGATGTATACATTAAATATGTACAACTTTTTATATGTCAAGTATACCTCAATAAAGTGGTTTAATAAAGGAGAGCTGAATATGATATATCAATATGTAATTTTATCAAAGAAAACTGAAAACAGGTACTTGTATGTCTTATTCATGGGAATATATGAGACTATTACAAACTTTTAGAATGCAATACTGAAATATACTAAAGATTAGGTGTTCATACCCATTGACCTAACATTTCTACTACAGTCTTTAGAAACACTCCTGAATCAATAAGAATGTTTTATTCATCATCAATGATAATGATAAAAAATTAAAAGAACCAAATTGTTCTTAGATAAATAATTAAATAAAAATTTTAGATGCAGGAATAGAATATTATATGGCTATTAAATAGGAAAAAAAACTTCCATATACGTTGGCAAGGAAAGCTATCCAAAATTATTATAAGGTGAAAAACAAAAGTAAATTAAGATAAAATCCTATCAACTTTAGAGGAATATATTTAATATCATCAGATTTTGCTAAAATAAACCAAATATAGTGTATGCAAATATATGTATATCAAAAAGGTATAATAGTACCCAAAATCTTTTAACAATGTATATTTCAGAGAAGGAATAATGAAGTAATTGATAGTTAATAGGTACAAAAATTAGATACAGTTAGATAGAATAAATAAAATCTATTGTAAATTAGCACAACAGGGCAAATATCCTTAACAGTAATTTGCTTAATTATTTCAAAATAACTAAAACAAAATAACCAAAAAAATGTAATTGGGTTGTTTCTAACACAAACAAATGATAAATGCTTGAGGTGATGGGTATCCCAATTCCACTGATTTGAGCATTATGCATTGCATGCTTGTATCAAAATATCACATGTACCCCATATGTATGTACAACTATTATGTATCCATAATTAAAATTTTTAAAAATCAAAAGTTGTCATGCCTTCAGTATATTCAATTTTTTATAAAGAGTGCAATAGCAAAGAACAATTTTATTAAAACTAATTTTCATGGAAATTTCTCCTTTCTTTCTTAAACTAAGTATTACATCATTCTTCAGCTCACTATTCTACCATCCCTTCACTAACAAAGCTTTTTATTACCTTCCTAATTAGGTCAAGTACTCCTGTTACATATTCTTAAAGCATCATGTAACTTTCCATATAGTGCTTATCTGAGTTATAATTTACATAATTTTAAAAAATAAAATTATTTTTTTCTATGTCTGTGTCCTCCAGTAGATCCTAATTCTGAGGACAGAAATGATATCTATTTTGGGCACTGTTTAATCCAAAATGCTTATCCCAGAACCTGACACATCTTAGACACTCAAATATATTTATTGAAACAATAAACTGCCCCAACTGTTATTTATCATTGTCTGCATAAAATACACAAATAGGAATCTATATCCAAGGCTTAAACTATTTGTCAACAACATGAACTGTGTATACATATTTTTTTAATTGAATGGTCTTTGCATTCTTTGTTTTTCTCCAAAATGGAACTCTCAGAACATATGCTGAATAATTGGATGCCTCTTTTAGTTGAATTCTTTATAATTAATGTTATTATTTCACACAACCAAAGCTCATGAATTTATAAGAGAAATGAAGTAGTTCCACTCCTTTATGTTGAGTTTGAATCCTCTTGTTGAGTTATATAATGAACTTCATTATTTCACTTTATTAGAAATTTCGAATTCTTTAACTAACAAAGAAACATCTTTTCTACCCTCTCAATAATTCATTTCAGTCACCAAAATTTGTTTCTGTAAGCATATTTTATACAATAGGGAAAAGACTCTCTAATCCATAAATGTTACTGGAATAACTGGCTAACCACATGTAGAAAACTGAAACTGCACTCCTTCAGTTCACCATATGCAAAAACTAGCTCGAGATGATTAAAGACTTAAAAATAAGACATAACTCTTCAAAAACCCTAGAAGAAAATCTAGGTGTTGGCCATGGCAAAGATTTTATGACAAAGTTTCAAAAAGAAATTGAAACAAAACCAAAATTTGACAATTTAAGAAGTTTCATCACAGCAAAAGAAATTTTCAACAGAGTAAACAAACACCCCACGGAATGGGAGAAAATATTTGTAAGCTCTGCTTCTGACAAAGTTCTAATATACAGAATCTACAAAGAAATGAACAAGCTAAAAGCAAACAAACTAATTAAAAAATGAGCAAAGAACATGAACAGATATTTCTGAAAGGAAGATATACACTGCAGACATGAAACTTGAACATAGAGAAGTAAAGGAAAAAAATAATAAAACAGGGAAAAAAACTAAGACATACACATAGCCAACAAGCATATGAAGAACTGCTAAACGTCATTAACCATCAGAAAAATGCAAAGTAAAACCACAATGAGATACCATCTAATACCAATCAGAATGGCTATTATGAAAATGTCAAGAAGTAACAGATGTTGGTGAGGTTACCAAGAAAAGGGAAGGCTTACACACTGCTGGTGGGAATGTAAATTAATTCAGCTAGTGTAGAATGCAGTTTGGAGATTTCTTAAAGAACTGAAAACAGAATTACCATTCAACCCAGCAAATCCCATTACTGAGTATATACACAAAGGAAAAGAAATCATTTTATCATAAAGACTCATGCAATTTTATGTTCATTACAGCACTATTCATGATAGCAAAGACATGGAATCAACCTAGGGGCCCATCGACAGTGGACTGCATAAAGAAAATGTGGTACATGTAAATACCATGGAATCCTATGCAACCATTAAAAAAAAAGAATAAAATAATGTATTTTGTAGCACTATGGTTGCAGCTGGAGATCACTGTCCTTGATGAATTAGTGTAGGAACAGAAAACCAAGTATCACAAGTTCTCACAAATGTGAGCTAAACACTGACTACACAGGGACACACAGAAGGGAACAACAGACACTGGGTCTAAATGACACTGGGTCAAGTAGTTGAGGGCAGTGGGCAGGAGGAGGGTGAGGGTCAACAAACTGCCTATCAGGTAGGTACTATGCTCATTACCTGGGTGATAAAATTATTTGTACACCAAGCCCCAGCAACACACAATTTACCCATGTGACAAATCTGTACCTGTCCTTTCTGAATTTAAACATTAAAAAGAAAAAAAAAGCTTTTATAAATAAACACCAAAAATTGATAGGCATGTGTACATATATGGTCATTATATCCTGGCTATTGAAATATATTCAATATTCAAAAAATATTTCTTTCTAAATGTAGCACTGGAAAAGTACAGTTTGTTAAACACTTTTTCTATAACCTTCCTCTCACATTTAATGATTCATTCTTAGCAGTGTCAGCACTGAAAACAGGAACACAAAGTTAAGTTCTTTCAAAAGGTTGAACATTTTGCCATTTCCTGAAAGACCAAAGAAAATCAGACTCAGCTTGCCACCATTACTTCCTAGGTTGGTAATGTTTTTACTTATACGTAAGTCTTTACAATAAAGTAAGAGCTCAAAGAAATTCAAATATTTTTAAATTAAATATTCATTATCACACAATTTTATTATTTTATAAAAAAATCTGGCCCAGAAAGGGATTCACCTTTTATAAGTATTTCCTTGGTCTATGCTAGGAAATAAACCCAACTAGAAAATACAAGTGTTTGTTTTGTAAGTATATGATCATTACAGCAGTACGTACACTAGAAAAACTAAATTTAATTGTCCAAAGATTTTTGAAAAAGCCAAGTATTCATGTACTAGAGAACACTGTGAGGCATATCCAGATCTTAGACAGATATGTTCCTTGTCCTCATACAGCTCATCACATGTGGTTTCCTTACTCAGTCTTCAGGTATGTACTTCATTTTATGTGTATACTTGCTCCATAGAAAACTGTGCATGTCATTGTTTGAGTACTGCCAACACAAGTGCCCCCAAAGATACTTGGGTGCTAAGATAGTTTTTATATTAGTTAACTTTAACTAGTCTGTGTTTCAGAGAGGGCTTTCAGAAAATAATGACATATCCAAGGAACCATGAATGATAAATGGGAGTTAATGTGACCAACAGGGTAGAGACATTGGTCAAGGGAATGGCATCTTCAAAGACCTTTATGTTGCAGGGGAGTTGGTGAGTTCCAGGAACTGAAAACAAGCACAATATGTAGACTGTTTGAAGCAAGGTAGAAGTGGTAGAAAATGAGACAGAAAGAGGTGGATAGGAACAAAATTACAGATGCTCCTCAACTTTTGATGGAGTTACATCCCAGTCAACTTGCCATACACTGAAAATGCATTTAATGCACCTGACCTACAGAACATTATACGTTGGCCTACCCTATTATAAATTTGCTTAGAATAGTAATGTCAGCCTACAGTGTGGCTAAACCATCTAACACAAAGCCTATTTTATAAAGCATTGAATCTTTCATGCAATGTACTCAATACTGTACTGAATTACAGTTGCTCTCACAGCATCATAAACTTAAAAAATCCTAAGTCAAACCACAGTTAAGTCAGGTCCTCTCAATATCTCAAGAGATGTCGGATTTTAATCTAAGAATGATAGGAAATCATCCAGGAGTTTCAAGCAAGGAAATGATACAAATACTTCTTGGTTGAAAACGCTCAAATCTGGTCTGTTGAGCAGAAATAATCTTAAATGAAGGTAAGTGCCATGAGACATTATGACATCATATATTTGACAACAGTAGCTCAAAATCCATGCTCAGAAGTCACACTCAGCCTTCTCATGTACATGTTTCATTGCAAAAAAATTTTATTTCTTGCCAATCAAATAATTTTATTTCTTGACTCCATCAAGTATTGTTGCTTTGGGTAGACTGGATCCACAGAGCCAGTTGACATTCCCTAAGTGACCCCTGAATTTAAGGTTCCTTTCATCATTCAAACGGAGAGTACATTTTTCTAAGATGGCATTGTGCAGCCATTGAAATATATATTAAATGCTCATAAAAATATATATCCATCATTAACTTTATAAAGAATATAAAGCTCTAGTATGATCAAACCAAGCTTCAAAAAAAAAGCGTAACAAAATTTATATTTTCTGAGACTTTATATTTCCATTTGTTTTTAATCATAATTACATATTATATTTAGTAGGATACATTAAGGAAACTTTAATTTTTTTAAAAAAGGAACCCTTTCTTCTCTAGCAGATGATAAAACTGAGTTAAACTAAGTAATAACATTTCTGAGTTATTTTAGATGATACCTCAAACCTTAAATTTTATAATTAAAAAGTCTACATTTTTATATCAGAAATTAATATATCTATTAAAAGTCATCACCTGAAGCAGCCTCGGAATAAAACTATATTTCCAGATTTAATAACTAAAATCTCAAAATTTCAGACTGAATTAGATCTTTTTATTATTATTCAACTTTTGCCCTTCTAAAATTTTTTTTTTAATTCAAAGAGAGTTACAAGCACCTATTTAAATTTGACTCTCCATTTCCTCCTGAATGTTGACTCTTCCCTGCTGTAGGGTCAACATTCCTAAAACTTTCTCATTAGCTCCTTGTTAGGACCTGGCTCTCCCTGAAGAGTCCCCTGGAAAGTGTGGTAGATTCCAGCTCCAGACTCCAACTTTTCTCACCCACAGACCTAGAACAAATAATTTAACCTCACTATACTTCAGTTTCCTTAGCTGAAAACTGTGGACAATGATAGTACATCCCTTGTGGTTTGGGAAGACCAAATTATATCATCTGTGCACAGTACACATACATGATCCCTAACAAATAAAATTTACTCAATAGCCGTTAGCAACCAATGAATAATTTCACAGGTTGTTAACAAGTTGAGTTCCCTAGGAAGTAGACCTTGAGGTAGAGTTTGAGGTAAAATTTATTTAGGGACACTTTCAGCATTGGCACCCGTGGAGCAGAAGAGACAGGAAAGAGGCAGAAAGGGGCAGAAACAAGTTGATCCAGTCTTGACAAACGCCACAGCTGTCCCCACAGGGCAGTCCTTCAGAGTCAGCCTGCATTGAGTCAAGGGGTCTGAGCCTTTAGATTCCAGTCAACTTATCATGGGATACAGGCTGTTACTACCTTGGGATTAAGGAGAGCCTTTCTAACCTAGGCAATTTCTAGAGAGGGTTCACAGTTAAGAGCTGCCAGCCGGGGGCACAATTCCTGCAGTCCTGTAGGGGGATCAGTATGGCTCATCACAGTATCTTTGGCATAGGTTGACGGGAAATACAATATATTCCTAGGTTTCCTTTTTCTCTAGATTTCTATCTAAACTCTGTCTTCCCACAAGGGACTACATTTCATACCACCAAATCAATATATTTTGCCACACTTTGATTTCGCTTTTCATCCTATTCATCTCAACTATTTCTTTTTATTCCTTTCATGTGTATGTTTTTTGGACTTAATTTGCTGTCATAATTTACATACAATGAAAATATGACTTATTCTTTAAAAAATGTGGTTCTCTTAACATTTCCTTACCCATTAACCAACTTTACAAACTGCCTCTGGATATTAAAAATGATATATTCTCGCTTTGAGGGAAAATGTTTAAAGTAAAATTTGATTAAGCGGTTAAACATGTTTCCCTGAGGTTGATATTATTTGATTATTTCATATTTTAACAGCAAATGTTAATTATTGACATGGTCTGCCCCTTCCCAAGGAGACCCATAAAAATAACATGTGCCTCTGAAGAATTTCCTAGCTGAAGCAGGCTTTGCTTTGTGTCCTCAATTATAATTATCTTTATTGCATTGTAAAGAATCCTTGTCATACACTAACTCATCCATTAACATCATAATGTGAGCAAATTTTCTTTGTTTTAGAACATCTCAAGGGTCCAGGCTGTTTGTATATGATAGCAGCTCATTGAGTTCCAAATTACACAGAATTTAAAATGCGAAGAGAAAAAATACTGCTGTTTCACCATTTGTTTTTTACAGGAACTTGCTTTTTCCTTTCAAATGCAATGCACATTTAAGGAAGGCTTTTTGGAAGGAAGTACCTCCTTAGTCAGGTTAAGAAACAAGAAGGAGGAGGAAGAAGAAAAAGAGGAAAGGAGAGAAAAAGAGTACATCCCAAGGGAAGTGTGAGAGAAAGTGTTCTGGGTTTCTACCTCAAAAACAAAGAGAAGAAATATTAAATGTTTCAAAAAAGATATACATCCCCTTATTCTACTTATAATATATAGATCCCTTTATTCTACTTTATTAGACTAAAGTAACTATTAACAATAATTAACAAGCAACTGGATACACAATGAGATTTAAAGTTCAAAACACATATCAAATCGTTATCCTTTTAGTAGGCTAAAATTTAATTTTAGACAAAATACAAATTTTAAGGTCTAAGTAGGTGAGGAAGATCCAACTCTTGATATTTAGGGCACTGTGCTTCTAAAGTCTCTCTCACTCATAATGAAGACATTCATTTTAATACCAGTCTCAACTTACTAGGCTTTTATCTTTTCAGTAAGCATAAAGGTAAGAATTAATGACCAGATTTCACATATATCTATTAAATTACATCTTTCGTAGCAACGTGGATGGAACTGAAGGCCATTATATTAAATTATATAATTTAGAAACAAAGCCAAATACCGCATGTTCTCACTTATATGTGGGAGCAAAACAAGGTGTACACATGGACAAAGAATATAGAATAATAGACACTAGAGACTCAGAAGTGTAGGGAGGTAGCAAGGGTGGAGAGATGAGAAGTTACTTAATGGGCACAATACGCAGTATTTGGCTGATGGTTATGATAAAAGCCCAACTTCACCACTGCACAATATATCCATGTACCAAAACTGTAGTCGTAGCCTTTAAATTTATGCAACTAAAAAGAAAAGGATATGTCCAACTAATCAATACAAATAAATCCTAGTAAATACATAATGACCTCCAGACAGTATGGATGAAAATTTGTATACAAGGAATACGGAAATGTAGGAAAGTGCCTACTATCATGACAATAACTTTTCAGGATATAGGGAATGCAGTAAAATAATAAATAAATTAATAATATGATGCAAGTGTAAGGTCAATGAGAAGCGGCAATAGAGAGAGACAAGTCTGAAGTATATACATATTTTTAACAATGTGGAACAGATGGCAGTTAAATGATATGCTTTTCAGTGCTGAGTGAATTGAAGAGATGTTTTTGGAGGGAAATGATGTTTCAGGCAGGGCTCTTTCATTTGTGAAAGATAGGAAACTTTCCATCTCCACAGATTTGGGCAAAAACAGGCTTTAATGTGTTATGTAGCTAAAATTTCTTAGCAATGATTGATTTTGGGAACAACCAAATACATGTTCTCCAAAGTTGTCACCAGTATTGAGACTTGCTCTTTTTGGTTCTTGGCTATGCCTTAGTCTGCATACACTTCCTTTATAGACTGTATGCTTACTGTTGCTGGCAGAATGGATGACAAAGTCTCCAGTATTTCATCATATGTTCTCATCAACTGCACGAAAAAGAATGCTTCTGCGCCATTCCATCTATCAGAAGCCCTCAGTGCTGGGCTCTAAAAATAGACCAACCTGGGTCAAGTGTTCATTCTTATACTACTCTCCATGGCCAGAGGGAAGCCATTGCTCTGTCCAAGGTACATCTGAATACTACAGACTGAGAGAATGAAAAAGTGGTACTTTCCCAAAGGAATATCAGGATGCTATAACCAGAAAATGGGTTAAGAGTTGTGAGGGAACCCAGAGTATTTGTTTACTACTAATGGTAAGAAAAAAAGGATTCAACTTTAGGAGAGAAAACTGAATTCAGAAAAGACTATTTGGGAAAAAAGAGGTAAAAATTAAATACCATCTTTCCTAGTATTTTTATTCACTTTCACTCAAAAAACTCAATCCAGATTTTCAGACCTAGATAACATATCTCTTTTTCTTTTTCTCTTCTCTAATTAACTTGTAGATAAGTTCTACAGGTTGATACTCTATGTGTTAAATTTGATGCTTTAGTTAAATTATATGAAAACTAAACAAAAAAAGATATATGGATATATTCCAGACCTCCAAACAATGACAATGAGTAGCATTTCATCTGCACCCACCTCTAAGCTGGGTTGGGGAGGGGTAGATGGAGATGAGCAAGCACAGGAGCCAAGTATAAAACACAAAGAGGATAATAATGAGGGGCAACTGCAATCATCCTGAACTGTGGGTCACCTAAGAGGGCAGGAGGAAAACCACACAGTCTAGTATCAGGAGAAAGTCATCATAATTCTTTTCATAACTTTAAAAATTGGCTTTCTTGGGTGATAATTTTATTTTTTCCCAAGTAGCTTTCAAATGTGTGTTTAACTAAAGTTTCCTGAACAATTAAATCTTAAATTAAAAAAATATATATATCTGAAGCACCTAGCCTTGATAGAGATCGGCAATGTGTTTTTCCCTCTAATTTAATAAGGCTTGTTGAGTTCAAGCTACATAGGGCAGAATTTTTGTGATTCAACAAGGAAAAGCCCAAAGAAGTTTGAAAATATAGTTCATAAGGAAGGCTAATAAATTAGGAACTACCAAGGAAGATGAATAATTACTGTGTTGAATGAAAATAACTATTTATAATAATTAACTATATCTTACCTTGTATGAATTTAAATGCCTGTAATGTAAATCATCAACACGCTAAGTTAGAATGATTTGCATAAGAGCAGGAGAGATCTAATTTGTTTAAACTCTATCTGGCACAAATTATTAAATTCAGTGTGGAAGAGAAAGAAGAAGAAAAAAAAAAAAAAACAGAGACAGGCCTATGAAACTGATTGCTATTAGGGAGAGCTAAAGGCCTGATATAAGACTGAAGTGTAGGTGATGCCCAGTGAGTCACACATGAAACCAATCGGGAGGTAGCAGCAAATAACATTTATAGCCTCAGATGCACGTACATCAATTTTCAGAGCATGGGTAATAAAGGAAACTTAAAATGTTGTTACTATGTGATATATTTTATATCTTATTAACTTATAACATTGTATATATTTACATATATATTTATGTATGTATATATCTAATTTGTTGGTGTTAGAATGATTTTAGGACTAAGAAGTATAAAGAACATTATCAATAAAAACGACTTCCCATTAGGTGTAGTGGAATGAATTATAGAAAAGTGCCCAGCAGAGTTCAATGAAATGACATTTCAGGCTACTAAAGGCTTGTGTTTGAAACTGCTATTCTGCTTTCAGTGGTCTGGAAACATCATAAAATGGGTTTGGTGCCACAAGGCTACAGATATAGTTGTAGTTCTTTTTAAAAAGGATTGCAATTAGCCATACACAAACTTTATGACTTGTGATTTACAAGCTTGAAATAAATGTTAAGCACAATTGAATAACAGACTATTAAAGAAGCAGTTTGTGAGCATTTGGAAATGGAAACAGAAATATCAGCACAATGAGTTTAAGAAGAATGAGTCAGGTCAGACTGACTTCATTCTCCCTTGAGCGAGAATTTGAAAAAGGTGGATTATGTCCATCTGGATTTAGCCAGGTATTTGTCACAGTCACAAAAGGCAGATAATCTGAATGACAAGTAGGGAAGTATATCTGCAAGGGCCTAAATGACCATATTCATGATTCTAATTAATGAACTGATTAAATCTTAGAGCACAGTTTTTTACTGTTTTCCAAAAACAGCTTCCTTTAGATCCTTTCTTTTTAAAAATTACCACTACTGCTTTTGAGCATCTGCTATATACTAGGCATAAATACATTGCTTGACATAAATCTTATTCTCACAGTTACCCATAACACAGACATTCTTCAAATTTTACATTAAAGACATTTAGAGATTTGCTCAAGGTCACAAAGCTATAGAGAGGAAGTTTTAATTTGCAAATAACATGCAGCTGGAGAAAAAAGTTGAATTACAGAATTAGACTCTCAATCTAATCTTATTAGTATGTTAGATTAAATATGAAATTCATGGTGATTTTATACATTAAACTCAATAAGAGTCAGTAGTGCTGACATGGCTGCTAAAAAACTAAAAGATGCTTTGTCATACTGTAGAATAACAGTAGCTGGAGGGAGGTGGCATGCTTGCTCTACAGTATTTTCGTTTCCCAAGCATCACACCTTAATGTGAGATTCATCTATCAGGATTGTTTCGTTTGTTAATGACGGAAACTTCACTTGAAAGAAAGGTATTTTTTTGGCTCATACTGCTAAGAAAAGTTCTCAGATAATCTACCTTCCTGAAAAAAAAAATTGCTTATTCCTGAGTTTTAGGAATGGGAACTAGTATTTCAGAGCCATTCAGTCTCTGTTTGTTTTCAGTCTCTCATTTCTGTTTATCATTGCTTCTCTTTGTATGTTGGCCTTATTCTTTCTTATTTGATATAGGCCTTCACTAGTGGGAGAAAGCACAACCACTAAAATGTTGTGGCTTAGCTGTTTCAGCTGAAAGAGTAAACTTCCTTTCACCTAATATTTAGATAGAAGTTCCTGAGAAGAGCTCTGATTGGCCATGCTGTAGTTACTTAAAAACCTTTGGCCCAATCACTATTGTCAGGGAGATGGGACAACGTGGTTGGCTAGGATTTGGTCACATGATCAGTCTTGTGGCCAGTGGCTGTGTAGAATGTAGGGTGGAGCAGAACCTGTTACCCAGAAAAAGAGAATGGAGAGCTGACTGCACAGACCACACAGGATATGATATATTCATTTCAGGCATGTTAAGGAAGAAAATAGGCATAGGGATGAAAATTGAAACTGCCCCATGAAGACCAGATGAAGAACCAAGGGCAGCTTTTTTGGAAAAGAGAAAGCTTGGGGGAAGACAAAAGGATTGTTCTGTTTTTTCTTTTTTAAAAAAAGAAAAGAGCAAGCAAATTCTACATGGTTCAAGGGACAGAATCTGAGCCATCTTCACTGGAGGAAAGGTTTTATTTTTAAAAAGATTTCAACCTAAAGAGACTTTAACTTTCAAAGCTTAGAGCAGTCCACAGTATCTGTTTCATTTTAATTAAACAGGAACCTTGTCACTTTTGCTTTGAAGGCATTAACTCTTTGACCATTTGCTGGGGAAGTTGCACATGGGTTATGTGCATCAGATGAATGGTCGGACTAAATTACTGTAAGTAAAGGAGAGGCAATGATGAAAAATGTAGATTTAAAGTGAAACACGTATGAGTGTGAATCTAAGTTTTGACATTCACTGGCTATGTGATCTTGGACAAATTGTTTCCTCTTAATGTCATTTTTGAAAAGGAGATTATAATACTTACCTTGAAGTGCTGGTGTGAGAAGTGAAGATACCCTAGGCAGAACTCCTGGTTCATAGATAGCTCTTAGTAAGTTATAGTTTGTGTATACACACAAATGCGCATTCATAGTGGTATATCTTGAGATTTTCTGACATCTTTGAAATAGGAACTATGCCCTATCTGAACCACAACAAACCCTTAAAAATGCATATATTGTGCTTGTGAAGTAGCTGTGGATTTGTAAAGAGACTGAGTGGAGGAGAGAGAATAGAGGAGGGTGGCTAGGTATGTGAAGTAAAAACACATAATGGGAATTTATCAAGACTGTCCAGCATCTTGGAATTTACTGTCTTGGAAGTCCAGCATCCCTATGGTAGAATTTACAAATGTAGGTTAGCACATAAGGTCTCCACATGTTTTTCATGTGAATGAAATAAGATAATAAATGAAAAATTCCTTAGGATAACTCCTCATACCCAGTTAGCGCTATGTCAAAGTTTGTTATAATTTTAATTCAAGGTTTATTGTATGGTCTCCTGCTTATCAAGACATAGAACACAGCCTATTGATCACTTTTTCTCTAGACTTTAGTATAATTCCTAGTACTTTATAGGCATGTAAATAAAAGATGGCAGAAAAGGAGTTGTGGGTATCAGGAAATAAAAGCCACAAAGTCAAAATTGTAACCTAAAGCTGCATGTGGATTTATATACGTACACTTGAAATAGCAAGAGAGATTAAATCTAATTGGTAATAAAAAAGGATGGCAAAAAGATGAAGACCAAAAAGGGTGAAGAATCAGGAGATAAGCTCAATAAGTGAAAGTATGGCCCTCTAATTCTATATGTTTCAGAAGCCAATATTTACACAACTGAAATAAAAAGTGTCACATATTATGATTCCATGGTGTTTGTTTTCTATACTACACTTTCATGTTTCATGCCTTCCATACTTAAGTTTCTACAACCAATTTCAGTTTAATGTAATGCTTTCATGTCTATCGATACGCTAAAGCCTAGGCTAGTGGGCACTTACACCAGGCTTGCTTCTCTCAAATTATCTGCCTAGTTCCTATGGACATTTTGTGTTCATCACTCTTCCTCTAAAGAAGGGCTTTCCAACTTTATTCATGCCATAGCACACATAGAAAATGAGAATACTTCATTAGTGTAGCTATTGAGCTAATGTAAAAACTAGCTAACAGCTGGGGAAGAGCTTGCCTCCAAAGCTCTAGCCACCCTAGGCCCTGCCAGCTGTCCCCAGAGATGAGGGGAGCAGTATTATAGCAGGCCTATAAACAAACAATTGGGGTGTAAGCATGATGGGTCAACTCCAGTTGGGAAGTTCTGCTGTACTCTGAAGAAGTGCACACACAGCATTTTATAGTTTTGTTCGTCCAACAGATATTTATGATAGTTACCCTTCTAGCCACTGAGGTACAGAAGTGAATAAGACAGTGTCTCTGCTTTACTAGAAAACAGGCTGAAAGAGGCTAAATACCCTAGTCAAGTTCACAGGACTTTGTATAAGAACCACAAACCATACTACCTGCCTCAATGGAGGATTTTTGCCAAGAAAAATAAATGCTTAAGGGTCTATACTATACAATACATATTCATCACTTATTGGTGAAGAAAATGACTACCAACCATTCTAACTCACAGGTTAATAAATTTGTACTCATTTGGAATGTGAGAGAATTTTAGGTGGGTTGAAGTATGCACTTCAAACTTTTCTCAGTTACTGGATAGGTTAAAAAAAAAAAGATTTCTAAGGTCAGTGCTACTTTGATATATGTTTATCTTTTTTTATGGATACTTCAACATCTGCCAAAATCTTTTAGTGGGATGACACCCCTGCTCATAACAGGGAAGTAGAAGAGAGAAATAATAGATTGTCACCAGCATTAATCCAATGAGAAAAAAAAAATCCTCTTATCACTAAGGTGAGGCAAGCTTGACAGAAAGCATATTTAAATTGTTCCCAAAAAATAAAATTTTAATGTGCCCAATTGCTAATTACAGAATCATCTTCAGTTTTCATTAAAACAGGTCCCTGAAGATCTCTACTCGGGAATACTTTAATGATATATTGGAAACTATATATATATATATATATATATATACATTTAAAAATAATAATATAACTAAATTTATGTTTCCAATAATTCAAACTTTTTTCTAATCCTTGTAATGAGAGGTAATAAATGATAGATTATGGATAATTTTATGTAGTTAAAGCATTTTTGTATATTTGTATATGGGTCCATGCTGACAAATGTCCATCTAAAACTCAGTTATTTCTAAACACAGTAACAGAGGGGAAGACATAACACTGTTCTCACTGACCCGGATTAGGTAGGTCATATTGTTACTATTACATTTTTATGGATGGTAGCAAGTAACTCATTAGAGGTAGTCAAAGGCAGAATTTAAATGTGATCCCAAAACCCTCAAATATTATACAGACTTTCTCTCTGGAATTTATCCAAAAAAATCTCATTTATTAACCTACTTCTCAATTATTTAATTGTGATTTTAACATAAAAATATTCTCTTGGTGCCTACCAATATAACATATTGAAATATAAAAACCTCCAAAGCCTGAATATTTAAATTAAATAATAATGCATATACTTTTACTTAGCACATTTTGGGTTTGATGCTAGTGTTCAACTGCAGAGGACAGAAAACCACAATGTCAAAAGAAGTTGAATGATAACTGCTTGGGTTTTTAATGCAGCCTTCAAAATAGGGCTCATCAGTGTTTAAAGCAAAGGTAAAGTCCTGTCTGTTAAGTGGAGGAACAGTGATGATCAGTTTTTTGAGCACCTGTGATGAGCCAGATAAGATACGAGGATCTCCACCACTGTGTTTCAAGTTATAATGTGCATCACCGGGGATATCATTACAATGCAGATTATTACATCTGGGAAATGTGAGACAACTTGAGTTGAGTTAAAGCTGCCCTCTGCATTGGAAGCTTTTCTCAATAAACTGACACATAATGCTGGTGCCATTGGACAACACTTGATGATCAAATTTTGAATAGCAAGTTTCTCAACACAACCTGAAAGCACCTTCATTTCATTTTACTCATGAGGTAATGTGGCTCAGAAGGCAGAGAGCTTTGGCCAGCATCTCTCAATTCTGCAGAATATTCAGTTTCATAGTAGGGTGAGCTTAAAATCCCAGCCATTTCCACTGTTCCATGCATTTACTCATTCCTAGAAGGCAGTGAGCTGAACATAATAATAATAATAATGAGTAAAATCCCACTAGGCATTTTTAAATACAGTGAACCCAATTTTGATTTTGGAGAAGAGTTTGAAATGTTTCTCATAGCTTCTCAATCAGTTTGTGCTTTTTACTCAGCTTTTATGAAATCCTCTAATGTTTCTTATGTGGTTACTTTTTTTGAGTTGTTGAGTCATTTAAGAAAATAAAAAGAGGAAAAAAATATTACTTGAGAAAATGATGTGAGAGAGGGAATTATGTTATTCTAATGCCATCTACCAAAGGCATGGAGAATGCCATCTATACTTAACATAATTTAATTTTCCCTGGCTCCATGGCAGAGTGCAAGAGAGTAAAATAACGGCTCTGATCCCACCTAGATGATCACTTGCTTAGAGAGTTGCCAAGTAACCACTACTTTTGATTAGTATCAGAGTAAACAGGAACCAAAAAAACTCTCAATTTTCATTTTCAATGTTCCATGTCACTTGACATAATCGTAATGTAAGCTTTCTTCTCCCTCCACATCTTCCAAGTAGTTTTTCTCCCTATCACTGCATTTAGTGATTTGTTTTTCAGGAAAATATATTATAAATATGAACCATCCAGAATTATTTAACCTAGAGAGGTAACAGGTTCAAGAAAGACAGCACTCTGTCCACAAAAAATCTTCAGAAAATAAGCAATTTGCCTTGGCTGAGAAATGGGGATAGTAAGATGTGATGAGAAATAAGGATAAAATGCTAGCTAGAGAAAAGACCTGGCTGCCAAGTACTAGGTTCCAAGTAGAGTCATAATTAGGCAAATCCAATTCCAGATAAATAAAAGCAATGAATTTAATATTTCTTATGAAATATAATAGGCAACGAGTGATAAAATATCAAATTTAGGGCAATAAGTATAGTCCCTCAGATAAGAGAAATATGCCTATTTGGGGGATTTGATTGAGTTTGGCTTAGTTTGTGTGTTATAGCTACTGCTCTAGGATATTCATCCTCTGGGTTTCGTCCTCAGAAATATAATCCTCCTATGTAAAAAGAATGCAAGGAATTTCCTAACAAGCTATATTAGATGTACTGAAAGAGCATATGCTACTCTTCTCCATTAAACAATAAACTTATCATAGAAAATTTAGAGAATACCAAACAGAAATACCTAACCCCATCTAGATTGCTAAAACAATTATACTTTTCATTATATATATTCCAGGTGTATAGTGTGAATGTTTTGATATACCTATACATTGTGAAATGATTACCACAATCAAGCTAATTAACATAGTTTTCA
Organism: Sapajus apella; assembly: GCF_009761245.1. Taxonomy (NCBI): domain Eukaryota; kingdom Metazoa; phylum Chordata; class Mammalia; order Primates; family Cebidae; genus Sapajus; species Sapajus apella. The sequence goes on from NW_022436954.1 coordinate 33,488,220, forward strand.
TATCACATAGTTGCAATTTTTTGTCTGAGAACCACAAAAGACCTCCCCTCAGAAAATTTGAAGTATACATTATTATAAAGTACAGCCACCATCCTGTACATTAGATCTTCAGAACTTAATATTGTCACTGAAAATTTGTATCTTTAGATCAAAATCCCACCAATATATTTAGATATATACCTTTCAGTTGTTTTCTAAGTATTTTGACAGTTAAAACCTATTACACTATCTTACAAGAACATAATGTAAAAGTAACATTCTTTTTACCTACATTTATATTTTATTTATTTATGTATATATTTATTTATTTTGAGACGGAGTCTTGCTCTTGCTGCTCAGGCTGGAGTTCAATGGCTCGATTTCGGCTCACTGCAACTTCCGCTTCCTGGGTTCATGCGATTCTCCTGCCTCAGCCTCCTGAGTAGCTAGGACTACAGGCACATGCCACCATGTCTGGCTAATTTTTTGTATATTTAGTAGAGATGGGGTTTCACCATGTTGGCCAGGCTGGCCTCGAACTCCTGACCTTAGGTGATCTATCCGCCTCAGCCTCCCAAACTGCTAGGATTACAGGTGTGAGCCACTGTGCCTGGCCCCAATTTTCTATTTTAATGTTAGAATTCTCCAACATGTTTCATGGCAGCCATATGAATTTATGCTAATTTATTTAAGCATTTCCTTACAATTGGATATTTACATCATTTTAAAAATGCCCTGTCAGCTGCAGCTAATAGTGCATTTAATATCTTTGTATTAAAGCCTTTTGCCTATATTTTGGGTTTTTTCTCTGAATATAATTCTAGACATTGAATTACTGAGCCAAAAGAACTATATGTTGGGATTCTTGAGAAAAGCTGCCATTTGTTTTTCAAAATAATTTATTTTACTCTCCTGAGTTTGAATTAAATTCTTAAATGTGTATAGTAAAGTCTTTATTTTATTTTTTTTTAATATATGAAACCTGAAACAGTTGAGCACAGTAATAAACAGCACCAGATTTGGAGTTGAACCTACCTAAGTTCAAGAACACACGAATAGAAACTTTTAACCTTTCTTCTATAGCTTGCCACTCATAAGGCATGACAAAAGTCTATGACTATAGGATCTATAACTATGGCAATCTGTTCTATTAACTCCATTTTAGAGAGGAAAAAAATAAAAGTCAAAAGAAAAAGGTTAAACAAGTGGCGAAGCCTCCTGCTCCCCAGGTCAGATGCTATTTCCAACACCCGGTGCTTCTGGCCTATGCATACAGACTTCAAATGTAGGGTTTCTGATCTAATCTCCCACAAACTATTTTAAAATAGTTTTAAATCACATGCTTTGTGCGATTTAGCATTTAAGTTCACTAAGCTTTGATGAGATAAATAGTGCTTTCCTCTTGTCATGATGTCATTACCTACTCAATGTATTTTTCCCTCTTTTTTTGGAATCATGTCATGTACATTCAATTCCCTAAATCCTATAATAGAAGCTTTTTATTTTTTAACCTCATGTGTGCTCGACTTCGACCTTTTATCATAAAAGCCTGTTTGTTCACCTTCTGACAGCTCTCCACAGCTCATCACCCTGCCGGCTACAGCTAAACCATACCATTGTATGAATTTCAATATATAGAAAAAGATGAAAGACAGAAAAAAATAAGGAGAATAGACAATGGATCTATGATAAGTCAAAGAAGTAACAAAAAGGGTCAAATTACCTGAAGTTCAAACCAAAAGACATCAAAGAGGGAAAGCCAAGTACTAAAATAAGAGATAATAGAAGATGATTAGGGGGAAAATCATAATAAAAAGGAGATAATGGTTTGTGACTGGGAAGAGAAATTGTAAAGAAGTAGAAATAAATGGGTAAGATAGAATTAAAGGTATAATAATGAGAACTGAAAATAATAGTGGATGTAGTGAGAAATAAACTTGTCATATTATCACAGGGAAGATGGGAATAGAGGTGACTGTTCTGTGGGAAGTTTCCAAAGCCTGGACTGAGTGGTTTTATTCAGATGTGGAGGGAAATCATGGGAATATGAAAGTAAATTGGGATAACATTGAAACTGGGTAATTATAATGATGGCAAGCCAGTCTTGTGATTTAAAACAGTATGATTGTAAGAAAAGTCCTCAGGCTTTTTTCCCATGAAGAAAAAGTAATGTGCTTATAGAAGCAAATCTATAAGATCTGCTTCTCAATTCATCTTATTAAATCTACAATATTCTGCATCATAAATGTCTTAGTTGGAATACATGTTGTGTGCATTCATGTGTGTGTACCTTTGTTTCAAAATATCTTTGCTAGAACTATGTGTGATAAGTGTTTTTGTTCATATCTGTCTCCTCCATATTTCCTTCAATGCCACTAATTATGTGCTTTGTCATTTTAAAATGTTATTTTTACTTGATCTGATTGATCATTTGAGTACACAGGTTGTGCAGCACAATTATACTTGCAAAATTACCAAGATGTATACATAAAGCAATAAGAAAGCCTGCATTAGATTCCTTATAGATTCCAGAAGTATACAAGTTAATTGCTTTTGCTTTATTTGAACATGGGCTTTTTAAACAATAAAAAGACTTTCAAACCTACCATTTTATTATTCAGCTGGGGGCTTACTTGTTCTATGCTGTGAAACCGATCCAGTTGGAATGAGACAACTGCATTTGAGAAAGAAACCACAATGCACTATCCTGGAGGTATTGAATTCTGCCCAGAATACAATATATTCTTGGTTACAACAAAATGTACAAGTTGGGAACACAATACCATGTTACTCTGTGAATGAATGGATGATTAAATGAATGTAATAATTAACACAAATGTGTATTTTTAGCAAATCTAGATTCAGATATACAATAGAGATTTGCAGTAACACCCAATTTTTTAATTTCAGGAAAATTCCTGAGTATTGCAGAGAAGTTCTCACAACAGTAAATATAGCAAATATACTCATCTACATGTTCTTATCTAACAATCCTAATAATAGTTCACAATGAAAGGCCATTTTATTTATTCTAGCAATTTATGAACATATAGCTGATTTTTACACTTGGCTACTGAATTACTATTATTGATAGAATAATAATGTCAACTTCATTATCTAAGATACTTTGTATAAAATTGATTTGATTTTAATCACCAATAAATAAAACAGAAAATGTCAAATACAGTTGAACTCAGTAAGACTAAAATATATATATATATATATATATATATATTTATAAAAACATGATAGTTTTCTTATAAATGGCACTATTATTGAATATTTTTCCTTAAATGTTGGTCAAGTAAAGATAAAGCAACATAAGATGCAAATATTGAAAATGAGAATGCAAGTTTACCCTGGGAATCCTATGCAGCTATTAAAAAAAGACAGAGAGATTATGTCCTTTGCAGGGAAATGGATGGAGCTGGAGGCCATTATCCTTAGCAAACTAACCCAGGAGCAGAAAAACAAATACCCTATATTCTCACTTATAAGTGGGAGCTAAATGATGAGAACACATGGACACACAGAGGGAAACAACACACACAGTGGCCTTTCAGGGGGTAGAGGATGGCAGGAGGGAGATCAGGAAAAATAATTAGTGGGCAGTAGGCTTAATACCTAGGTGATGAAATAATCTACACAACAAATGCCCATGACACAATTTTACCTGTGTAACAAACATGCACTGTACACCTGAACTTAAAATAAAATGAAATAAAAATTTTAGTTGATTTTTTATTAGAAAAAAATTAGAAGTTCACTAACAGTTTGCTATAAAATACACAAATTTATTTTTTAAAAGCTTTGGTCTATTAATAATACAATACTAATTTTAAAAATATAAAGAAAATCACAGACATTTAACCAAACGTATATGGGAATTTAAAATATGATAAAGGTGGCTTTATAAATCAATGATTACAAAATGAATTCCTAAAGAAGTCATATTAGACATTAATAATAAATATTAAAAAAAATCTGGACTCATGCTTCATTTTTAATCTGTCTCTCTTTCCCTTTCTCTCCCTCTTTCCCTCCCTCCATCTCCAGATTAAAAAAAAATACAATTAGTAAAATAAAAAGATATTTTTAGAAATTTTACATTAAGGAGAACTTACTGAACTTTATATAAATGCTAGAAATTTTAAAGGAAAAGGTAATAGATTTAACAACATGAATATTAAAATACAAACCAAATCAAATAAAATGACTCTTTTTAGTAGCCAACATCAGAATTAGGACTAGGAAGTTACACAAGAAATTGAGGGGAAAAGTTATATGTACACACACACACACACACACACACACACACACATACATACACACACGTATATATAAATATACATATATACATATTTACTATACATAGCTATAAAAGGTTAATATAAACATAGATATATGTCAGACACATAGACAGCATCTTTTAATATTTACATATCCCAGGAGAAACATGGATTAGGCTATAAACAGACTAATTACAGAAGAAACATAAATGCCTAATAATTTTTTTTATAAAAAAAGTAACTGTATTACTGTTGTTCATAGAGACTCATAAAAATAACCAAATAGACAATGACTAAAACAATCATAGTAACTACTATGGTGGCAAGTACTGGAAAACAGCTTGCTAATGTGTGTCAAAATCTTGATCCAGAATTTCTACTTCTAAGAAATTCTCTCTAGAAGATCATGTAAATACCATACAAGAATGCATCATAAGAATTTTTAATGTTTATAAATAAAACTTTGGACTGAAGCTAAATTTTTATCCACAAAAGAGTTGAATACACTAGATATTTGCAAAAATAGCATCCTATAAATGCATTTAAAATAACGAATAATGCATATTCTTGTTTACTGACATAGAAAAATGCCAACAAAATGTTTGAAAATAAAAATATTTCAAAGCAACATTTATAAGATTATATCTGTATAACAATGTCTAGAAAGAAGTTATTTAAAATGTTTTACATTTTACATTGGGTGGCAGAATTTGAGACATTTTGTAACTTCCTATACTTCAAATATATACTTGAATAAATGTATTAGTCAGCTGCTTTAGAGGGATGAACTAATAGTATAGACGTATGTATGAAAGAGAGTTTATTAAGGAGTATTGACTCACACAGTCACAAGTCCCACAATAGGCTGTCTGCAAGCTGAAGAGACAGAAGAAAGCCAGTCTGAGTCTCAAAACCGCAAAAGTAGGGAGGCCAACAGTGCAGCCCTCAGTCTCTGGCCAAGTCCAAGAGCCCCTGGCAAACCACTGGTGTCAGCCCAAAAGTCAAAAAGATGAAGAACTTGGAATCTGATGTTTGCAGGCAACAAGCATCCCACACAAGAGAAAGATGAAGGCTGCAACACTCAGGCAGTCTAGTCTTTCTAAGTTTCTCTTCCTGCTTTTATCCTAGCCATGCTGGCAGCTAATTAGATTGTGCCCACCCAGACTGAGGGTGGGCCTGCTTCTCCCAGTCCACTGACTCAAATGTTAATCTCCTCTGGCAACACCCTCACAGACACACCCAGAAACAATACTTTGCATCCTTCAATCTAATCAGCTTGACACTTAATATTAATCATCTACTTGACTTCAATCTAATCAACTTGACACTCAATATTAATAAACAAAAAAATCTGTTGTTTTGGAAAATAATAAAATAAATCATAGCATACATTCTCTACATGGTCAGGGAGATGGAGATCAGAGGGGGAGTTTTAAGGACGCTAAGAGGAGATTCTGCTTTTTGAAGTTAGATATTTTTACTTTTCAAAGATTTATTTAACTTACTGATGAAGACATTAGAGTTGTTTCCAAGAAGGATGAGAGAAACTAACACATTTCTTCATTTGATGAATGCTAAAATGAGATTGCTAAAATAAATAGAAAACTGGTTGATACTCTGTAGTCTAATAAAATAATATTATTTGGGATTATCTTTTCAACTGGACAGAATTCTCTTGAATCGCTATCAGACAGATATAATTAGTATTTATCAGAGTTCTATAAATTAATATGTAACTTTATAGAGCTAGATCCATGTCAGTAGTAAATAATCAGTCAAAGCTACTCCTACCTGCTATATAAAATGTTCCTAAGACAGCCTTGTTAGATAGACAATGGTCTCATAGGTAATAGTCTTTTTGGATAATTTTACTCAACATTTTTCAGTTTGGAGAGAATTAATGAATGGTTTAGGGCAGATATGAAATAATCTTGAGCTAAATGTTCTCTATTACCATTTCTTTTGTTTTTTTTTTCTTATCCTCTCTTTTTTTGTTTTTATTTTGTCAATTTGGTTGGTTGGAGTTCTACTTTCCTGCTTTAAAACAGCAAAACAAATAAAATTTACATAGTTCAATTTTGTAGATCAGGAATCTAATAAGAGGTTAGCTGGGTGATTTTTTCTATTCCATGTGGCATCAACTGGGGTCACATGGTAGCGCTCAGCTAGTAGCTGTGCTAGTCTGAAGGGTCCAGCATGACTCTATTCTCAGGCCTGTCTAGACTTAGCTGGGCCCTCCTTTTTATCTCCACGTATCCTTTCCATGTGATCTCCTTAGCAGGGGATCTAAGTCAGACTTAAGTAGTAGCTCCAGTCCTGTAGAGACCAAGACGGAAGTTGACTGTCATCTAAGCCTAGAATTGATACAGTATCATATGTGCCGCACGCTATCAGTCAAAGCCGTTTCAGGCCAGCCTAATTCAACAATGGAGAGAAACTGAACCTATTTTTTTTTATCGGACAAGTGTCACAATATTTGCATCTATCTTTAATTCATCACAATATGAATATCACTAATCCTTATATCAGCAAGATCAGCCACAGTTTATAGATTAAAATAAATTATTTCATTAGCATAAAATAAGTCCGTCCCTGAGTATTATACGTGGTCTTTTTGTCACCAACCAAACCCAGTGACAGAAATGTTAAAGTTCAAATGTGTTAATATTTCTCAAATTTAATCCTTCATGAAATGAAATTTTAGATATTTTTAAATGCCTATGTAGCATTGAAAACATGCTTGATATTATATTTCTTATAGAAAAAAGATGGTATTATTTAGGACATATTTAAGGATTAACATATCCATGGATATTTAAATATTTACCCCAGTCAACAGTTTTAACAGTGTGTCCAAATTTATTATCTGGATATTGAAGTACTCTGCTCTGGTGTGTGTTTATTTTCACTGCTACAATAATAAGATGTTGACTTTTTAGTGCTTTCTTATAGAAGAACTTGCTCTGAGCTCCTGTCACTTCTGTATTCTTCAGAATGTCTAACAGGGGTTTCAATGGGGATATAAGAGATGGTCTGGTATTGTTTTGCAGTTCAGAAGGAGTTGACAGTCATATAAATGAAGTGGCCTGGCCACAGTAGAGTATCAGCACACTGAGTTGAAAGCAGTGTGTGGCCAAGGTTTTGCGTCTCCCTTTGAGGAGTTCATGTGTAGGACAGTGAATACAATAAGCTTGGAGGATAAGGTCAGAATAAGAGGAAGCAGGGTAAACAAGAATGTAATTCTTGCGACCAAAATCATCACTTTGTATATATGGGATCTTCATAGAGGAGATTTAAATGAGGTTGGGCCATACAAAGTAAGTGACGAATCTCCTTGGCTTTATAGCTGAAGAAATGAAAAATATAAATGGTATGAGCCAAAGAAGAAAGCTATCCTCCAATCCAAGACTCTACTGTCAGTTGCTAGAAGACCTGATGACCCATGAAGGTTGGTTACTCAGACACAGATAGCCACATAATGGTCATAAGCCATACAAATGAGGACACATTTGAAAATGCCAGCAGTTAGAAAGAAGAAAATCTGAGTTCCACAACCAGTATGTGAGAATTTCTCTTTCCAGAGAAAACGTCCATACCAACTTTGAAAACAGAAATGGCTATATCAGTGAGGAATCAGAGAGTACAACAATGTGTGAACTCAGAAATCTGTCTAAATCAAGAAAATCAGAATAGATGTCCCTGGGAAGACCACAGTGTACATCTAAGGAATTTGTAAAATTGAGAGAGAAAATATTTTCCATGTTGGGAAAGAGTCACTGGAGAATAAAATTTGCCATCAAGGATTTCACAATCCACTTCCAGCTTTACTCTTCTCAAACACATAGCAACCATTCTGAGGTTTTTCACTGCTTTGTGTTGGTCCATATTTCCATATTGTTTTAGTTTCCTTCTACCTGAATTACTTCCTTTAATGTTTCTTGTAATATGTATCTCTCAGAGGTTCATGTATTCAGCTTTTGTATGGCTGAAAAAGTTTTATTTTGCCTTTATTTTTACATATATTTTCAATAGGTATACAACTCTAGGTTTAAGTATTTAAAAGATGTTGCTCCATTATCTTCTTGTGACTTCTGCCAAAAATGTTCAATCTCTTTATTTTTGTTCCTCTGTACATAACATAACCTTTATCTCTGGCTGTTTTTACAGTGTTCTCTTTATTTTTGGTTTTGAACAATTTGATCATGATGTGTCATGGTTCTCCAGAAAAACAGAACCAACAGTATGTATGTGTGTGTGTGCATACATGTGTATGTGTGTGTAAATAAGGAATTGGCTCATGTAATTATGGAGACTAGCAAGTCCCAAGATCTTCAGGATGAGTGAGCAAGGAGGGGACCTCAGAGAATCAATGGTATAGTTCCAGTCTGTGTCCAAAGGCCTGAGAACTAGAAAGACCTCAGTTTCAGTTCAGGTACACAGGCAATAAAAAGTCAATGCCATAGTTTTAAGGCAATCAGGCAGGATGAATCCTCCCTCACTCAAGGGATGGCCAGTATTTTTATTCTATTCAGGTCTTCAACTGACTGGATAAGACTCACCAACATAAGGGACTTAAATGATTTTAATGTTAATTTCTCCAAAATTGCCCTCTCAAAAACACCCAGAATTATGTTTGATCAAATACCTGGCCAGCCCATGGCCAAGTCAGGTTTATGCATAAAAATTAATAATCATAATGTGGGTTGGTATATTTTTCTTCATGTTTCTTGTACTTGGAATTCATTAAGCTTTGTGGATTTCTAGATTTATAGCTTCCATAGTATTTAGAACATATCTGGCCACTATTTTTTCAAATATTTTCAAATATTTCACCCCCTCTTTCAGAGATTCCAATTAGATATACATTTAGACAATTGTCTCTCACCCTACTGATGCTCTTTATTTTTAAAATTTCTTTATTCTTTGTGTGTTTCATGCTGGCTAATGTCTACTGCCATCTTCAAATTTACTAAAATCTCATTCTGCAGTGTCTAATCTGTTGTTAATCCTATTATTTATCTCACACATTAATTTTGTTCATTTCCAGAAGCTTGGTTGGGTGTTTTTTATACCATTCATTTTTCTAGTTATTTTTCAAATACATGAAATATAACTATTTATTGTTGTTAAATGCCAATTCTAATATCTGACTAAGGTTTGGAATGGTTTCAGTTGATTTTTCTCCCATATGACGATTTGTGTTTTCTTGCAATCTAGTAATCTTTGATTGGATTTATGAGTTCTACCTCTTGAACACCAGATATTGTGTTCCTACACATAATTTTGATCTTTCTTGGGGGATGCAATTAAGCTTCTTAGAAACTGTTTGATCCTTACAGGTCAGGTTTTTAAGACTTGTTAGGCAAGGTCTGTGCAGAATTTAATCTAGAACAAAATATTCCCACTGCTAAGGCTGGGTCTTTTCTCTAACGTTCCATAATCATAAAGTTTTCCAGTCTGGCAAGTGGTAACAGGCACTATTATCAGTCCTATGTGAATGTCAAATACTCTTTAATCTGTTCAGCTGGTTCTTTCTCTGGACTTGGGCAGTCTCCTCACAAACAAGCATGCACTGATAAGTACTTTATTGAATACTTAAGTGAAGTCTTTTGCAGATTTCTGGGATTCTCTCTCTGTGCATGATTATCCTTCCTAGTACTCTGCTTGAGAATGTTAACCTCTTTTGTCTCTGCAGACACTCAGATCTATCTTCTCCAGCTGATATACTTAGAGAATCTCATAGTGAATTGTTATAATTCATTTTGTGTTGCCTATGCATCTATCCTGAATCTAGATTTAACTTTCTTATACCAGAAGTAGGGTTTAGCCACCTTTGACAGTTTCCAGGTCACCTCCTCTCAGTTCCACAATGTGGCCAATATACACTTATGCCTTATTCAGCTGCCTCCTGGTGACTACCTCCTTACGCACCTAAATTCAGCCTCCTTGACGCATTCAGTGCCCCTAATACACCTCATGAATTACACAGATATGCTACAGTAACCACTTTCAGTCATACTATGATCTCGTGAAACTCGCTCCTGCTTGTTCTAAATCGGCCAATTAGAACTCCATGGGAAACCTGCATGGGGGAATACTGTGGACCCCACAGACCCCGTGGTCTGTCCCTCTCTGGCTCCTCAGTTGAGCCCATTGCCCTTGAGACCTTCCCATCAGCTCTCATCAGTACTCTTCCTCCCTCATGAATTTGTGAGTAATAAACTGATTCTGGGGAGGGGGATAGGGAAGGCATAGCAGGGGGATGGGCGGCCAGGGGAGGGAGAGCATTAGTAGAAATACCTAATGTAGATGACAGGGTGATGGATGTAGCAAACTACCATGGCACATGTATCTAACAAACCTGCACTCTGCACATGTACCCTAGAACTTAAAGTATAATAATAATAAAATAAAAATAAAATAAAATATAATAAATAAACTGATTCTGTTATTTCATGTGTTTTCATTGCATTGTCTCCTCTGTGTTTCACGGGACCAACACACCCAGGCCTAACATTCCTCCTGGTCAAGCCTTTCCTAGAAAGTGCCTATTTTGGCAGGAATAAATTAGATATAGGTCAGACAAGAGCCACATGGCTGTCTGCCAATGTAAACAAGTTTCCTATAAGAGGGACACCTGGTCACAGGTGGAACACTTAGGAACTAGGCCATTCACCAGGATAAAGATGTATCCTGTGAAAGGCACACCATAAACAACAACAGAACAAATTCCATAGAGCCTCGTTGGGGCAGGGCTAGATTTTACAGACACTCTTGAAAGAGAGATCTCGAGATCAAATTGAAGAAAAATATAACTTCTTTCTCCCCTGGGTTCTTCCTCATTGTGCTATATGCCTGTAAACTATCTTTTGGCAATAAACTAGATAAACCACCCTTTTCTTTTCCACATCCTGAGATCACTCTTCTTTGACCTCACTTAAAACTCACTGTAGTATATATTATCTGTTTATTTCTTTTTCATAAAGGCAGGGAAATCCAGTTCTGTTATATTATCTTGACAGGTGGCAAAACTAATTTTTTAAAATTTTAATGATTGTCTGGTAGAGGAATGGCTGCCACCCTCACTTCTCTCTCTCTCTCTCTCTCTCTCTATCTATATATATATATATATATATATATATATATGGATAGATAGATGATAGATATACATACACACATATATATACATATATATATTTATATACACACACACACTTACTACACTATATTATTATACTAATCTATCAAGTATATATACTCTGCTATAACCTATCAACATATCCCACTCTGCTCTCTCTGCAGTACCTGATAGAGAAGATGGGAAAAAGAAATAGAGAGAATCATATGCTGGAAGTTCCCAAAGAGATCATTATAGTCTGTTATGACAATAGGATTAGAAATTAAAAGATATTGGAGAAGATAATATAATGCAGAAAAAAGGCCTGCCCTAGGAAAGCTTCAGGGAAATTTTCAACTTCTCAAGTCAGCCTTAAGACACAGCATAATAACTTTTCATCATTTTTGGTAAAAGACATAATCAAGTCAATAGAATATCTTAAAATTTTATGAGCCAGAGTAGTGTTAACTTTCTATCTTCTCCCAACTCCCTAAGGTATCAGTGGCACATAAATGAAAGGTACTTAATCTATCTTGCAAATATAGGAGAAAAGATAGTACAGTTATTATTATATCTATATAGATCCCACTCTGCTCCTTCTGTAATATATACATGTGCTTGTGTGTGTGTGTGTGTGTGTGTGTGTGTGTGTGTGTGTGTATCACATAAGCAAGATTATGTACATACTTTGAAGTTTATTTCCCAAAAGTTGTGAACATAATCCCCATTTACATGCACTAGAAAATTTTAGAGAACTTGTGAGAAAGGAAATTTGGGTTACACATTTCAGATGCAGAATAGGTACTAAAAACACTGGTAGAGGCAAGGAAAAAACAACAACAACAAAATAATAATTTGCTTGTACATCTCAGCACTTATGCAATCATATAACTGAATACAGTACAGTAATGCAAAGTAAATTTTTGCTGTGCTACAACATAAAAGTACATGGAACTCATTAAAAACGCATGGAGATTTGAATTCACTAAATTATTATTAGTACACAGAAAAAAGCTCTTAATGTGAAAAGGCTTTTTACCAGCTGGCTTGGAATGAAAATTTAAAAATATCTCAGGCCACTGACTTGATGTAAGCATTAAAGGTATATGTAAAAGCCTAACATGTTCATTTATATTGTTGACTGAGTTTGGACTCATATCACTTATCTATGAGTATGTTAGACAAAATAAAGGCAACCAGCTTTCTTTCCTTCCTTTCTTTCTTCTATCCTCTCTTTCTTTCTTCCCTTTCTCCCTTTCTCCCTCTCTCTCATAATTCCTTATATATACTTCCCTTCTTGGAATAGTAGAAATAGAAGAGAAAAATAGAAGAAATTTTTCTTCTTGGAAAGTAGAAATAACAATACTACTACACCTATAATGATGACTTCTCAAAGCAAGGGTGAGACTGTAGGTTGCAAGCCACTTGCTTGTTTAAAATATTTATTTATCAAGCCACAATATAGGTTTAAGAGCAACACAGCTTGAGTTTTTAAAAATCTAATTTAAATAATGCTTAGCTTAATGCCATAAAAAAATAGCATAACATTTCGTTATGTGTATGTGTGTGTATGACACAACTGGCTACGTAATTTTTGAGGCCCAGTACAAAAATGAAAATATAGATTGTGCTAAAAAATTATTAAGAATTTCATAATGTCAATAGTAGAGCATTAATACAAGCATGGAACCATGTGAGACCATGCAGGTACCACACCTAAGAATCTGGCCCTGGTGTGAGACAATAATGATCATGACCAATGCAACAAGAGTATCCTTACTAAACTAAGCTAGAGGACTTACACTGTAAGCCCCTCTGGACCATATTTTTATACTAACCTGCCCCCTCCCCAAAATTCAGAAAGATAATATGGTCCTAGTGTTGCCACTGTGAACTAGCTTTATAGACCAACTGATGGGAAAGAAAACTGTTTGAAAATTAATATCAAGACACAGACAGAGAAAATGATTCATTAAGTGGAAAAGTGGCACTCTCTCTCTCTTTATGTGCAATGGCTTTGAGATTAAGTTGTACCAGAAGCCAAACAAAACAAGCAGAATTTAAGGGACGTACAGGATTATGATATTACTTCTGTAGTTGATGAAATGTAAATGCCTAAAGCTAACAAAGTAATTACAAGGCAATTATGGAAAGAAGAGCTGTTTTGTTCATTCTTATTTCAGGTACTATGAAAAAAATTTAGTGTGTCAAACGATTAACTTGAGTAAGTTAATAGCCATTCCTGAAGCTAAAATAAGATATTCTAGTGTCTCGCAAAAAAAAAAGAAAGAAAGAAAAAGAAAGAAAGAAAACAATTCTTCTAAATTTCAGTTAAACGAGTCTCTTGTAACAGTTGCTTTCCATAGTGAAATGGAACTGACAAATGCAGTATTGGCAATGTTAAGCAGTAAGATGTAAACCTTTGTTTCTTGTGAGACTATTCAGTCTTTTTGTTTTGGTTTTTGAGACTATTTACTCTTAAGTAAATGCCTACCTCATCACCAAAGGACGTATGGAGAAAGACGGTTCTTGAAATTGCCAAAGTGGATTCCAGGGGAAGACAATCACTTTAAATTGTTTCTGATTGAATCAATTATATGATAATTCTAATCTTCAAAATTGCTTTATGATACATGTTTATCTTTCTACTCCAAATATTCTTACAATTAATATGATTTGAGAATATTTTGTCATGATACTGCCACTTGTAACTAGCTATCTTAGAAATTTTAAACTGCTAATGTTTACACTTCTCTCCCTAAATTGCATGTGCTACATCTGAAGGAAGGTGATCATTTTGGTTTAGCAACAAATTACTCAGTATGTATTGTGGGTGATTATAGGAAATAATTTTTTTTTAAAAAATGAACATATAATCTTTCATGTTTTTTAAATGTTCCTTAACTCAGGAAACATGGACGTACAGGGCCTTAATAGACCTAAACTCAAATTCTTTCTCAGCTACTTAGGATACATGTAACTTTACAGAAGATACACCTTCTCATCCATAAAGTGGGGTTAATACCAACTTCATAGAATGTGGATAAAAGTTAGGTTATATAATTTTTAAAATCCTCTTACAGACTATCATATAGCCAAAGTTTTATAAACATTATTGTAGTTTCTGTTTTTTAGAAGTGGAGTAAGTTGCCTTTATTTATTAATATATCATTTATTAGTCATCTATCTCTCTATATCAGTTATACTGTGGATTACTCTTCTAAGGACCTACAATAATTCTGATATGCAGCATGTACACATGTTATCTATTTATATACAGATCCTATAACGGCCATGAAAGGTTTGGAGAAAACAAAGTAATTTATATATCTTTGAGAGCAAATGTTGGACTCCTACAAGGATAAAACCCTGGGTATCTTTATCAGAAAAGATTATTTGAATTACATTATTTTTTCAAAAAGAATATATAGTTTTTCAGACATGTAACATATGTTGTCTACTAGTGGCGAGATCCATAATCTTTAGTTTAACCCACATTTATTTTAATTTCAGTTCTTGTCAGGAAACCTCTAGAGACAATGTGGTAGAAGAAATAAAGTGGTATATATTGTTTTAACATGAAAAGCTTTTGGCTATTACTATGGTGTCTGCTCCAACTCTTAGAATAGCCAAAGCATTTTGCCTGACAGAATTGAATTGAAAAAGTAGAACTTTTTCTGACTATAGTATTGAGTAATTTGAATGATTTCAAGGGAATTGGGTAATGCATTTCACATCTACATCATTACTGGGAGACTTGTTCAAAAAGTGAGTGCTTACTTTGGAGACATGTCCCACACTGCGCTGGGCTCTTAGGATACATCAGTGAATAAAACAAAAAGATTTACTCTCCTGTGAATACTATTACAGATACAGATATTATACAATAAACACAGTAATTAAGTAAACTCAATTACTTAATTAGAAACAGATATTATACAATAAACACAGTAATTATTTTATGATACAGATATTATGCAATAAACACAGTAATTTACTGTTTTTATTGTATATTGTTTACTTAATTACTGTGTTTATTGTATAATAACTGCATCTATAAGATAAAAACGTGATAAGTGATATATATATTAAAATTAGTGTCAGAATGGGGAGAGGAGTTTTTGTTCCTGACTATGGTAAAATAACTGGTTTCAAATTCACCTCCAATGTAAGAGAACTTTATATTTTTTAAAGATAGAGTCTCACTCTATCACCTAGGCTGGGGTGCAGTGGCATTATCTTGGCTCATTGCAACCTCTACCTCCAGGGTTCAAACAATTCTCTGTCTCAGCCTCCTGAGTGTCTCCAGGTACCCACCACCACAGCAGGCTAATTTTTGTATTTTTAGTAGAGACAGGGTTTCACCATGTTGGCCAAGCTGGCCTTGAACTCCTGACCTCATGATCCACCCACCTCAGCCTCCCAATGTGCTGGGATTACAGGCATAGCCACCGCACCCAGCCAAAGGAGAACAATATTTATGAGAAAACGTATTCAGACATTAGACAACAGGCAGG
Source organism: Sapajus apella (assembly GCF_009761245.1). Classification (NCBI taxonomy): domain Eukaryota; kingdom Metazoa; phylum Chordata; class Mammalia; order Primates; family Cebidae; genus Sapajus; species Sapajus apella. The sequence continues at coordinate 33,504,122 of NW_022436954.1, forward strand.
TCAAAACTTCAAACTCTGAGAGTAGAGAAACTATAGAGTCTCATTATTACCCAGAATCTCTGCCTCTGGAATGTTTCTTACTGTGACTTAGTAAGGTAGAATCAAAACAGAGTGTAGGAGTAGTACTCACATAATGGGGCCGAATTCAGAGTGAGGGCAGCTGAAGTGGATAAAGCCTGCAGGCAGGACAGTGGAGAGGAGGAAGATGAGTAGGGAGGGAGCTGAAGTGTGGGTGAACCCACAGCCAAGAACTCACAGAAAACCCACCACATACTTTGGGCTCTCCCTCTGCACAAAATAAATGCAAGAAGGCTGTATCTAGGGAAATCATACTCAAACTACCAAAAACAAAAGATAAAATTATAGAAGCACCAGGAAAACATCAACAAAAATACAACAAAACTGCACAAAGAGGAACAAGGGTACAAATGATTGTTAATTGTTTCTGGTCAACCATGTAAGGATCTTAGAAGTTGCCACTCTGTCCAAACAACAAGCAAAATGCTGAACAAACTGAAAAATCAATAACTGAGGTTACAAGGAAAACTGCTGCCTTCCAGATTGGAGAGAGTCAGATTAGTACAGAGAACCCCAACTTACCAGAGCAGAAATGCATAAGTAGAAACCTTTGCAGAAAACAGTTCCCACGTGAGGTAGGAAAAACCTAAACTGTCATTGACAAACTGCGGGAGGCTCACCGTGGACACGACTGAGTGGTAAAACTCCAGGGAGACCCAGTCATAAACAGATTCCTGCTCTTTTTTTTTTTAATTCCAGAAGCTTGACCAATATTTTTCATTAAATATTGGAGAAAAATCTTTGCCTGTTTCTGCCAGGGGGAAAAGAAAAGGAACCATTTTAAAATATGCCAGAATATCTTGTTCGTAGCAAGGTCTGAACTCAGGAAACAATATTTAATGAGAGCAAAACCTGCTGGTTTTTCTTTTCTTTTCTTTTCTTTTTTAAATCAGACCCTAACTGACCTAGAGGAAGAAAAGTACTCAACTCCAGTTGGCTTTTTCTTTCTACTTAGAGGCAGAAAATTACCCAATTCCTGGTCATTCTACCTATGCTGTCCCACCGACAGCATGAAAAAAACTGAGAAGCCCTTGTGAAGCTCATAGTACAGGGAAACAGTTTAACCAAAAGACTGAGACCTAACTACAGAACTATATACTGCTAGTGCTCGACTTACGACCACGGTCGGGACCGCGGACCAGTCGTAACACGATTTGGTCGTAAGTTGAGTAGGCTGTATGTACAGTTGAAATGGTGCATGCGGAGATGGTAGTGCTGCCAGACGCTGGTCTGCACTGTTGTATGCCCAGCTGGGCAACGTTTGCGCTGCCAGATGTGGAGCAGTTGTGGCTAGCGAGTGTGGTCACAAAGTCGAATGGTCGTAAGTTGCATAGGTGGTAAGTCGATCAATACCTGCTTCCCCTTCCCCACACTTTACCACCACACTAATGAAGACCTATTCACCGCAGTTCCTTTTATCTAGTATTATCATGTCTGGCTGTCTAAAAAGGATTACAAGACATACTAAAAGCCAACAGAAAAACAACCACTACTCACAACAGTAACACAAAAACACACAGAGCTTCAAGAGACAGAACAAGCATCAGAAGCAGACTCAGTGATGTCAGGAATATTGCAATCATCAAATTGGGAATTTAAAACAGCTTTGATTAATATGATAAGGGTTCTAATGAATCAAGTACACAGCATTCAAGAATAGATGGGCAATGTAAGCAGAGGTATATAAAAATTCTAAGAACCAAAAAGAGATGCTAGAGATAAAAAATGCTATAACAGAAATGAAGACTACGTTTGATGGTCTTGCTAGTAGTCTGGACACAACTGAGGAAGACTTTCTGAGCTTGAGAAAATCTCAATAAAAACCTCAAAACATGAGAAGCAAAAAGAAAAAATGATAGAAACAATGACAAGAATAACAAAATGCTTAATTAAAATCACCAAATAAGAGTAAAAGAATAAGAGTGAAAGACAAAAATAGTAACAAAGAAAAACAGCAACAGATGAAAACAGTAGCAAATATGGTAGATATTAATCAACGTATATAAATAATCACTTTGAACAGTAATGGTTTAATACATGAATAAAAGACAGAAATTGTCAAAGTAAATTAAAAACGAAGACACAACCATATGTTATCTATAAGAAACTCATGTTAAATATAAAGACACATATATATTAAAAGTAAATTGATAGAGAAAGATATTCCATGCTAATTCAAAACCTGGGAGTGGCTATACTAATTTCCGAAAAATTAATGCTAAAAATCAAAATTTTAAAATAAGGGAAAGAAAGTTATCAGGGATACAGAGAGGCAGTACATGATAATGAAAGGGTCAAGAAGAAAAGAAATAATAAAAAATAGTACAGAAATCAATGAAATTGAAAATAGGAAATAAATAAAGGAAAACCAACAAAACCAAAACTTGGTTCTTTGAAAAGATAAATAAAATTGATAAGCCTCTATCCAAGCTAATTAATAAAAAAAGAGAGACAGAACACAAATTACTAATTATCAGAAATAAAAGTTTGAATATCCTGAAAGATTCCATGGACATTGAAAATATAATGAAAGAATAACATGAATAGCTTTATGTTCACAAATTTGGTAACTTAGATGAAATTGATCAATTTCTAGAAATACCCAATCTGCCAAAACTCCCACTTAAATAGTTTAAATAAGACTATATATGTATTAAAGTAATTGAATCAATACTTAACAAACCACCACACAGAAAGCAATTCCTAGAAATACCCAATCTGCCAAAACTCCTACTTAAACAGTTTAAGTAGGACTATATATGTATTAAAGTAATTGAATCAACACTTAACAAACTACCACACAGAAAGCACCAAGCCTAGATAGATTCACTGATAAATTCTGTACCAAATATTAAGGAATAAATTGCATTAATTGTCTACAATCTCTTTTAGAAGACAGAATAAGAGGGAATGTTTCCTAACTCATTCTATGAAGCCAGCATTCCCCTAATACCAAAACCAGATAAAACATAAGAAAAGAAAACTACAGACCATAAGATTATTGGCTTTTTATCAGTAACCATGGAAAATAGATACCAGTAAGAGAATCAGATCTATAGGAAGAAATGAAGAACACACACAGAACATGGCAAGCAAGTTGATGTAGAGTTTTTTGTCCTGATCTATTTAAAAGGTGTTTAAAGCAAAGGGAATAATATTGGTAAAACAGACTTTGTAACAGATAGAGAAGGAAAAGATATAACTTCAATACATCAAAAATTAAGTGTAGTGGATAAATAGCAGTATACTATTTAAGTGGGAAGTGTGCTGTGATAAGTAGAAATCATACAGTGTCAAGTGTAAGGTGTGCAATGTGAGGTGGTAAATAATATTTACACTGAACAGCTGTTGATAAATTAGGAATGCAAACTGTGAGCCCTAGAGCAAATAATAAAATGAGGAAACACCAAAAGCAAGTACAAAAAATGAAATAAAAAACAAACAAAAAATTGATTAACCTAAAGAAGTCAAGAAGGGGAAAAAAAATAAGAAGTATAAAGGGACAAGTGAAAAATAAGTACCAACATGGCAACTTAAGCCAACTACGTTGATAGTTACATTAAATGTAAATTGATTAAGAATAAATAAAATGAAAAAAAGATGGAATAAAAGCACAAGACTGAACTATATGCTGTCTATGGCAGATGTACTTAAAATATAACAGCACAGATAACATTGAGAAAAAGAACTGTCATGGTGTTTCTCTTAATACCAGAGTAGATTGTAAGATGAAGAGTAGCACAAGAGATAAAAAGGACATTTTATAATGATAAATAAATTTATCAAAAGGACAAAACACCTCAAAATAGGAATATACCCCTTATAATTTTGAGGTAAATTTAACAGGCTTAATGAGAGAACCAGATAAATATACAAATATAGATAAAGATTTTAGCACCCTTCTCTTAGTATTTAATTAAAAATAGAAAAATCAGTAAAGATGCAAAATATTTGAAAAACACTCTCAACGATATGTCTGAAATGTTTACAAAATATTAAACTCACCAGGTGTGGTGGCTCACACCTATAATTCCAGCACTTTGGGAGGCTGAGATGGTGGATCACCTGAGGTCAGGAGTTCAAGACCAGACTGACTAACACAGTGAAACCCCATCTCTACTAAAAATACAAAAATTGGCTAGGCATGATGGCAGGTGCCTGTAATCTCAGCTACTTGGGAGGCTGAGGCAGAAGAATCCCTGGAATCTGGGAGGTGGAGGTTGCAGTGAGCTGAGATTGTGCCACTGCACTCCAGCCTGGGTGGCAGAGCAAGAATCCGTCTAAAAACAAAAAAAAGGTTAAACACAAAAACTAAAACATTTTTAATCTTATAGGGAATGTTCACTGAGATAAGCCACATGCTGGACCATAAAATAAACATAAATATACAAGGAGCATGCATCATGACCTGGTGCAATTAATCTCAATAACCCGAGGTTCATTCAGCATTCTAAAATCACTAAATGCAATTAACTGTCATAACAGAACTATTATATTCAAATAATCATCTCAAATTCAACACCCATTTATGATAAACACTTTAAGCAAACTAGAAACAGAAACTTCTTTAACTTGATAAACAGCATTTATAATACATATAAAAATGAAGAATTGATACCTTCATTATTGTCACCATTTTTGTTAAATATTTTACTGGAAATGGAATACAGTAAGAAAAAGAAGTAAAGAAGCATTGTTAGGACAGGAAGATGTACATAAATTTCTATTCATATATAATTAACTGTAGAAAACTCTGATGAACACAAAAAAACAAACTTCTAAAATGTATAAGCAAAATTATTAATGTATCTTATGGACTTCACAATAGCTCACACAATTTTGAAAAAGAAAGAAAGAAAGGGAAGTTAAGCTATAATTTTAAGGCCATCAAGACAGTCTTATACAGGGGTAAGTTGAATCAGTGGAACAAGATAAATCTAAGAATAAATCCATACATATATGATCAACTGATTTTTGACAAAGGTGCCAACAAACTTTAATGGTAAAGGATAGATTTTTCAACAAATCATGCTGTCAAACTGATATTTCTATATAAAAAAATCTTAGATCCCTGTCTCACATTCTACGCAAAACTTAATTTTAAAAGTAACATATATATAAATATAAAAGTTCAAATTATATATCTTTTGAAAAGACCATAAAGGAGTATCTTTGCAACTTTTGTAAGGCAAAGACTTTTTTAAAGATACCCAAAGCATTAACAATTTTTTAAAAGGATACATTGAATTCCATGAACGTTAAAAATTTCTGCGCCTCAAATGACATTCTTGAGGAAAGAAAAAAAAAGGCAAGCCATAGACTGGTACAAAATATTTCCCACATATAATACATGATATATATACATATATGGACATATATTTGTATACAGGACATTAAACATTGGTACACAAGTATATAAAGTACCTGTATTAGGATTCTCTAGAGGGACAGAACTAATATAATATATATATATATATAAAATATATATATTATATATATAAAATATATATTAAGTATATATACTTATCGTATTTATTAAGTATATA